>NW_014569876.1:0-73269 GCF_001313835.1 Polistes canadensis
TATTTGTTGAATGTACTAAAGATTTAAAAAGTCTTTTTTCATAATATCTTTAATGCTTTATTTTATCTGTTTCAGGTCTTTTTTTTTTTTTTTTTATTATGAAATAATACAATCTAATATGTATAGTAATAATTCTATTTTTAATATTTTATTATTTTCCAATTTCGAATCTCACATGCGTTTCTATTTTTGTTCTGTATTTTGTCTGTATTATCGTATAAAGTTATATGTATAATATTTTCTTAAATTTTTCTTATAGGTATATATATAGATATATTTTTACAGTAGTCCTAAATTGTTGATACTTAATTTTCATTCTACATTATTTATAGGTAGAATTATTTCGAATGCAGGAATAAAGATCGTGTACTTTATTAGCGTTTGAGGAGTTCATCGGATATCGATACTTTCGATATCCGGTAGAAAATTTGGAGAACTTTAAGGTTGCAACATTTGCATCTCGAGTTAGGAGTTACACGATTTGTTGCTTATTAGGTAACTAGCGATATGCGAATGAAACCTTCTACGAACCAGCGATAACGTCGAGTCGAATTTTAACTAGCAAGTGCTTAAACCTATATGTCGAAGTCGGTCCCGATACCCTTTGTGTTTATACTGTAATTCAATAAGTGATTTTTTTTCTTGATAAAATGTTTTTTCAAAGAAGGTTCAAAGTTGGTAACGATTAATTAAGGAAATAAATCTTTATGTTTGTACTCTGTCGGTTTTCTATTATCGACGTTAAATGACAGGAGAATGCTAAAGATCGAACGAGTAAGGATTAATCGTGTTTTCCAACATTTGATCGAAATTCATCTCGATTAAAGATACTATGATAGAAAAGATTTCAGATAATCTAGAAAAAAAATTCCTTTTTTTCCCAACTGTTGTATTCTTAGTACATTTTTTTTTTTTTTTCTTTTTTCTTTTCAACGAAACAAAATGAGAAAGAACGAAATATTGCCGACTTATTTATACGATCATACGAATGATTCGAAGTGACACGTGTATATAACGTGGGTGGAGTAAGCGCGTATTTAAAAGTGTAAAATAATTTACATATTATATTATATTCCTCGTTACTCATGTTTGATACACTTTTCTGAAGTCAAATTCTTTCGGTTTATTGCTACGATTTATTTCGATACCGATTGATATGCACACGTCGAACAGACGTGTATTTTAATAATCGTCGATTGGCTTACGATTAAACACTTAGGTTCTATCTAGATGATTTTTTTCTCTTCTTTCGATTATTTAATTATAATTGAAGTTAATTCATTTTGTGTCAGTCAAACATTAAATTCCTTAATTCGACCAATATAAGTTTCTTTCTAAAAGTAAGTAAGTATATTATTACGTAACCTTGAAAGTAGCAATGCTATTAACTGTTAGATTGAAAGCAACGGAACAGAGTGCCGCCATTGATCGAAATTAGACCAAACCTTTCGCTGTTTGCGGTGTATTTGATCGATCATGGGAAACCGTGATTCATATCATGTCGTATACTTTTCAATAGTAAAAAAGAAGCAGAATTCATTCGAACGCGTACGTTGACTTACTATTGGTAAAGAAATAACTTATATATTATTCACTGTTACGATAATTGAATAAAGAGTTCCGATGCAGTGATCGTGCATAAATTTTCTATCATCGAGAGCCAACACGTCAATCTTTCGTCTTTACTTCTTAGCAAATGTTTGGCTCATTGTAAGGTTTGTCATTACTTCTCAGCAACTGATCCGCCTGCTTGTCAAAATACCACTACGATCTATGTAATTACAGTCAAGTTACGTGTCGGTAATCCGGGATATACGTGACACTATCGAACGCCAATCAATCGTAGTTCCATTATTCTCTCGATAAAATATTACCTATCTTTCAATCTAACCTTGCCATTATCAAAATAATTTAACGCCTACGAATCCTTTCTGCATTTCTTTTTACATCATTAGTAAGATTATTTTTGAGACGAATTTTTTTACTCGTGAATAATGTCCATTGAGAAGATCTAAAAATAAATAAATCTAAAGAAGAGAACAAAAATCAATGTTGATAGAACGTAAAAAGAAACTAATACGTTTCTCTTATTTCGTTCTTTCTTTTATATTTTTTTTTTCTCTCGCGTTAAATAAGTACAAGCGTAAAGCTCTCAAACTCAAATACTTCTATACGCACGTATTACCATTATGGAAATTTATGTTGATTTTATCCGAACTCCTTGGTCGTAGCTGCGAGACTCCTGCTCCTTTTCGAAGCAAGCAAGCAAACCACTAACGCTCCCCCATAAGTGAGACATACCGTGCAAACAAACAACTTGTATAAATTATTGTAATCTAATCAACCGTAAGAAATACGAGGACATGCGTTGCTAGTTGCTTTGATAAAATGCTACGCCATTATTAGCAACTATTAGCACGCGCGCGCACGCCATCGAACGCGTGACCAAGAGAAACGTTCCAACCAATCGGTCTCAAGATCCTTCTTCCTTTATTTTAAAATGACCACTAATGTAATTCCTTAAATTAAATCTAAACTCTTCGTGCTAGTCCTTTTTTTCTTATTTTTTATTTTTATTTTTTATCGTATTTAGCGGTAACTTGACGTACCTATCAACGATGAATCTTTACACATACTCACGCTATTTCATATCCGGTGTTTATATAAAAGAAGTACACGCTGCAAGTACCTTTACGAATGGAGTATTTTTATCCTAGAATCTAGTGCGACAACGAGGATCGTTTTGACTACGCAACTTTGCATCTATTGTTCATACGCGTCTTTATGTAATTTTCCTACGATCACCACCGGATCGTGGTAAAATTCTTGTAGAATTCGAGCAGGTTGAATATAACTTCTATATATATACATATTACAATAGTATTAGTTACTTATATATATAAAATACATAACTGTATGCCTATTAGATTCATAAAAACATTCATGTTTCTTATAATAGTTGCAAATGATTGCAATGTAATATTGTCTTTGAATTATATGACGAACCTGCAACTCACAAAAAAAAAGTAGAAGAACATAGAGTCTCCTTTTCTTTTACAATAAAGTACTCACTTTAAGTTACAAATCAAAAAAGAAGCGTAAATACAAATTAAATGAAAATATATAATCGTTTTTACCGATGTAATGTTGCGAAAGTATCAATTTAACATCACGTTCGTTCTTCTATTCATAGGATTAATGATACGAACAAGAATCTTTTTCTTATTTTAAAACTAAAGAGATATATTATCCGTAAGTAACATTCGTCGCATTAAAACTGTCTACGAACGACGAGTAAAAGACAATGTTTTACTAGCAAAGAAGACAACGAACAACAAATTAACATTGTATTTAATTAATTTATTATTATGTTTTGAAATTTCTTCATGATCTCTTGTTAAATGCTTATGTTACGTGTTTCTTGCATGGATCAACGCGTTTAACATCAATTATCATTTTTAATTACATTCGACCTGGGATATGCTTTAGATTGATCCAGAATTCAAATGATTTACGATCAAATTCACTTATGCAATCTAATATTATCTTAATCGGTGTGTTTTCTCTCTATAAACTTAATTTTTTATCTTTTTTTTTCTAATTAAAACAACATCATTCAGTTTTTTCGGGAATTAAAATTACGGAACGTTTGTGGAATTCAATTGTGTCACATGGAAGATCAATAAAATTGATAGAAAAAATATCTAAAGGAACGTAAGGATACAATATAGAAGTAATCGATGTTAGAATCCTCGCAATCACTAACAATCCTAACGATCAAATTTCTAATGCATTTTCACGTTAGTATGTACAATTTTTTATGTATGAACGTATATGGATACTTTTATACTTGTTGCATTTTTTATAAGAGAAAGAAAGATATATAAGAACTATAAAAGCAAGCATATCCGAGGCTCGTGTAACACATATTGTTTATTCCATCGTGACTATTTCTTATCTCTCTCTCTCTACATGCAGACACACGTACATAGATACACTCACTTATTGAATCTTGCCATTCGATCGCCACTCTCGATCATTCGACAAGAACTAACAATGAGATCGCGATTCTATCGTTCGTCAAATAAAATAAAAAAAAGAAATGAAAATAGGTAGTTATCTCTAGATTTTTTTTTTTTAAGTCTCACATTCGATTATTTAAAGATGATGATGCAAGTATTAGACCATAAGTTCGAATTATTATTATTAGATTTTTTTGTTTTGTTTTATTATTACGGTGCGTTGATAAAATGACTGTAAAAACATTCGTAGAAAAATTTACGATCTTTAAATGGTTCATTTCTTTTTTTAAAAAACTTCGTTGATATTACTTATGTTAGAAGTACGGGGATAATAAATGCATTTTCCGTTCGATCATCGATGCTTTTTAATTCTCGAAGAGTAATCGTTTAATGTACACGGGGTCATGGATCTCATCTCGTCGTCGTCATCGACAAGACAAGACTCAACTTTCTTCGTAGCACGTGTAGAAGTTGCATCTGTTGGAGAAGCCACTTCGATATCG
Source organism: Polistes canadensis (assembly GCF_001313835.1). Lineage (NCBI taxonomy): Eukaryota > Metazoa > Arthropoda > Insecta > Hymenoptera > Vespidae > Polistes > Polistes canadensis. The sequence continues at coordinate 4,526 of NW_014569876.1, forward strand.
TAATATTGACAGAGATTAGATGTGTTTCTAACACCTTTGCGTTTACCATTTTAATATACTAGTGTCATTAAACTTGTAGAAAAATCATTCTCGACATAAAAATTATCTGGAAACAAACAAACAAAAATAATTACAAAAAAAAGATAGAAAGTAAAAAAACAGTTGTTGAATGACTCCATTATTGTTAATCTTTCTCATGATAGGTATACACATTTTATTAGAGCATACATACATTTCGTCTATGTTCAGTCAAAAGTCAAAAGCATGTTTTTTATTAATTCCTTCACACATTAATTTCGATGGATGCTTTTTATGGAGTAACGGGTAGTAAATGAAAAAAAAATTATAGTTAGAGTAATAGTAGTAGTTGATCGTCATTCTTGAAAAAAAGAATAAAAATGTAATTAGTGACTTTTGACTGAATGCAGACAATATATGCATGTATTTACATCTACATACGTCATTCTGAGAGAATACAGATCCCATCACGTGACTAATGCAACGCGACTATGGATCTTGCGCGATCGAGGAAGATTCACGAGGCTTTATCTATAGGCCATTAAATCACCATCGTGGATCCGGTCTTGAATAGGTCAATGCACATCTCTCCCATCATTGTAGACTTTATCTCGTGAGGCTTTACAACCATAGAATATAGCAATGGTGAACCAGTGCATTAATGGCACGCCGTGTCACCGCGTTTCTCTATATATTTATATACATATACGTAGATGTATAAATGTGTACACCTATAACCACCTGCATCGTATCTCTATTCGTTAGCTTCCAGAATAGTCAACACTGATTATATTCTCGTAGATTCGTGCATGCACGCCTGATCTTTTACACGTATAAGTACAATTATACCCAGTTATCCGTGTGAATTTTTCTTTTTTAACGAGGTCATACAAACATCGCGATAAAATGAGGTACGAAACGCGAAACTTTAGGATTTCATTTTGCTACTTGGAAATTCTGAAATTCTTACGAGACGTAATCCAATCGGTTTTATGATGTTGTATTGAATTTTAATTATCGAATTCGTGAATGAATTTATGATCGATCAAAGCAACCGACCGGACTCGTTTTAATATTTATGAGATACTAGTATACGCGTCGTTAAACGTTTACATTTAACCGTCGGTCATGTTACGAGTTGTAGAAACGTTCGACGTAATGAATATAATTACCAGGGTTAACAATGTGTAAGGGAGAACATTTTTCTTTTCCAAATTGACACGATATAATAATAAGATAAATGTATTTATATCAAACCGGGTTTTAACATATCTTACGATTTAAATCCACAAAAGTCAAGTATTTTATTACGTGATAGAGACTAGAAAAACGAGGAAATAGCTTTGAAGAATCGGTTATGTACGCTCTCGCGTAAGTTTTTACCTCTTTGCGTACGTTTCATCGATTTCGCTTAACGATTTCACGCTAATAATCGATGAAATTATTGCGAGTTAAATCAATGGTAGATACCAGCACGAATTTGATCGGTCGTCATCTTGTCGACAAACACAACGACGAGTTTAATTTACTTCCTAGTTTCTCTTTTCAAATATCGACGTTTTCGAATATTCCTGATCTACTATATTAAAGGTTTTGTATGTACGAACAAACGAACGAGAGAGTATTGACTATTCTACGATTCAGGAAGAAAAAGGGGAGGAGGAGGAGGTGTGGGAGGTGATGGAGGATCATCGAATATGCCCTTGCATACTTGGTCCAAATGCCAAGACGCTCCCACTTCTTCTTCTTATTCTTCTTCTTTCTTAGAGGTGAATTTCAAACGCGACACCGATAATCGTGCCACGTGCTTCAACAACATCTGGAAATAATGCTTAAGGCATTTCGACGTCACACGTGTTTATTACCACCTATCTGTTTGGCAAGTGTGCATAATTGCTATCACGTGCAAGTCTCGTTTCTAACAGAATCATGTTTCTGCTCTTAAAATGATAGAAAATAGTACACCGATTATTAAAAGAGAATTTTCGATAATTTCAATGATATACTTACTAGTTGATATTTAATTAAAACACCACTTTGCAATAATCTTGTTAGAAATGATTAAACTCTATCAAAGCAACATCGTCGAACCTAACATGATCTCTCATAATAATAATAATAATCTATAATGATCGAGCTTTAATATCGTTCCTATCGACTAACCATGATTATAACACGGTATCGATGAGAAGGAGGAGGTTGAAGGTACTTATCCTAGGTACAACTAGTCAACCAAATAGACCGTTCCAAGTCGTTCGATCGTTCGTCTATTAAACAGCTAATACGGAAAGACTTGGTTGTCCTTAATGAGAATAGATCGTGAAATAACGATCGTACGTGATTCGAGTACGCGGATTTGTAACAGTGTTCGAGTATATATATGTGCAAGCTCCGAAGCTCATCTCCTTCCATAGTTCTTGCCCTACAGTGCTATAAATCCTCCTCGAGAAGGGAGGAAAAAACGATCCCGCGAAGAAATCGATGACAGCCAAGAGACTACGTGAGGATAGTGCAGATCGATCGAGTATCAACGATCGAAAAGATATCGATGCAATTCTTCTCGGCATTTAGGGGAACCTTTCAACTTAACGGCGCACCCTATTTCAATGGCGCTCCTTCAAAATCTTCTAGACAAATACATTTCCTTTCTTGTTTCAATTCTATTACGAAATGTTTCTATAAAATAGATAATGTGCATAAAGAATATTTTCATTTGTTATATTTTGTCGATAAGAAAATGCCAAGATGTTGATAGTAATGATGACATAATTATTAATCGTTCGTGAATAAATAATGAATATAAAAGTGAAAAAGTTAGAAATTGCTAGATGAACATTGACGACAATATAATGAACGTTTAATATTATCGATTTATTTGAATCTCTTTGCAATAGATGAGAGGTGGCCACGAGGGATGAGCGATCGATTCCAACTACGAAACAAAAGCCCACGCCTCCGAGGATTAATCGTTTGATTACTCAAGTTAAAGCTGCCTTTAGATCCTTGACAGGAGGAAGATTAATGTCCAACTGTATCCATGACTCTCGATTTCTCACGTAAGATATATTTCCATCTTTGTAAAATTTTATTTTGAAAGATTTTCAATCGAATTAATAATTAACTGTCGACAATTTTCTATTCCTAATTCTCCTCCCCCAACACTTGTCGCAAAAGTTTCAATCACTTTTTTTTTCTGTTCTAATTCTAATTTTTAAAATATCTTTTCCTTTTTTCCCTTCGTTGAACGTTGTCCTGGCCTTCATCTTTTAAGTTTTTACCTGGTGATTCGTTTTAACGATTCGTTCGTTGTCTCTCGATCGGATAAGAACAACTTTTTATTCGATCGACAAAAATTTGTCGAGCTACCGTTTCCATTTCTATCAATCTTCCTTGATGCTTTAATAATTTTCTTGCTGTCTTTCGAAGAAGAAGAAGAAGAAGAAAAAGAAGATGAAGAATAATGATAACGAAGATAACACAAAAAAAAATTGGAAACTTCATCATTATCTTCCTGAAATCAAGTCTTGAAGTTTCTATTTAATTCTAAACCGCTTAATTCACAAAGACAGGTATCTCGCGTTAGAAGCATTTGCGTTTCGTTTTATACGCGAAAGGGAGATATTATCATTAATAGATTATTAGAACTTTTTGCGCATTATGTTCTTTTGATGCTAAATTGAATTTATTAAAAAAAAATTCCGGACTCGAGGCAACGAAAAGCACGATTTCTCAAATAGTCCAAGTTTACTTTAATAAATGATACTTTTTTATTTGGATATAAAAAAATCTATTCACATATTCTCGATCGTGAATCATTCATTGGACGATCAGGTTTATCCGATCCTATTATAGTCCGTACATTGACGTCTCTTTATAATTCCAAGGCCTATAGTTAAAACGTTTTTTCCAGCCATGCACACACATGGACACACGCACGCACGTGATTTATCTTAGGGATGTGTGACAATCCGTAGAGTCATTACCCCGCTGAATGCAAAATATAATCAAATCTCTTGTTCTTCTTTCTCTTCTACTCTTACGAAAGACATTGTATACGTCATATGTTTCATTAATCATACTTAGATTCTCGAGGATTAATTAAATTTTATTCTCTTAGACGTTTATTATATCAATAATATCTTTACGGATTCCTCATGGAGGAGTTTTGAAAAAATTTTCCACACTAAAAGGAATGCTAAATTAATTTATTTTAATATACGATAAAATGATCCATGAATTTAATTGTATTAATGATGCATACACGTTGTATTTAAACAAATACATTAATATCGGTTCTCCTGTCATTAGTCAACGATTTGATGATAGTTAAATGAATAATTTTATTATAGGTGAATTAACCATGAAGAACAGAAAAGGAAGGGGTAAGAAGAAGTCAACGGGAATAATAAAAAATTCAGATTGTATGTTTTTTTTTGTTTTTATATCGCCCGCATTATATCAGCTGACGATTTATTAATCGATATAAAAATAATAATTATATGAGAAACATTAAAGAGGATAAAAGACGAGGGTCGTGAATTTTTATTGAAATTCTTTTGATATCGGGTATTAAAACTGTAGCCACTTAAACAACGTTGGAACTCAACTGGTGAACCACTACCGGTTGCGTTTTCTCGATTTCTGGATTCCAGAGCCGTCAGTATTATTGCGATGGCGGCGGTACACCGTTTATTCTTCTTACGTACCAACTCCGACACGAAAGTAATTGCGAAATCAAGCTCAGTGACATAAGCGTCGATCTGTCTTATATCCTCTTGCGTTTTTATCACGCATTGTATTATATTTTCATTTGCTGTGAAAATGAAACCGCGTAGCATAAGTTGCATTAACACAAACGCATGATCTAATAATAATTGCAAATTTTATTAAATATTGTTGTCAAAAAATCACTTCGATAAATATAATTTAAAAATAAAAGGAAATTATTTCCCACCTGTTTTATTTTTGTTCGTAATGAAAAATGGATTGAGAGCGCGAATATTTGAATTTCCAATTGAAATTAGGTTTTAACATTATCGACATAAATGATCGCCATAATTAAAGTATAATAATGAATTCTCGCGAAGTTACGAAACGGTGTTAAATATTTATGCGTACAAGGATTCGACGTAACGATTCTTCTGGATTCTCACTAGAGTTTTTTTCATTACTTTAATATAGTTTAATCGTACGTGTTTACTTCTTCGAGAGAGAATCTCGTTCGTCTACGAGGGAACGTCGAAGAATTAGCTTTCTCGTACTTAAAAACAGGAAGGAGTTCTCGGTGAGATTATTACATGGACGTTCTCGTGAATGTTTCCGCGTACTCACGCATCTAACTTCAAGAAGAAGAAGAAGAAGAAGAAGTCTCCAGGTGAATAATAGAAAATTGCACTCATATTTCCTACTCGAATATTTACACGAATGTCATACTTTTTCTAAACACGTAACGTTGTGATTATATCTGGTAAAAAATATAATAAAAAAATAAAAATGAAACAGCAAATAACAAAAAAAAAATGTTCATAAAATTCAAGATAATAAACAAAATATAAATTAACGTGTAACGAAAATATATATTTTAAATAAGAAATACGAAAGATATTATTGGCGAAGTATGATTCACACAGAGTGAAGGTAAAAGGCCTCCGAGCGATCATGTATGCCGATAATGTAAAAACCATTACGAGATTCTCGGATATTGAACGTAGCATCCGTTAGAGTGAAATCCATATAAACACCATACGTCTTACAAGATTTGAAAACACGTTTCGATTCTTCATGGTTTTTTTCGAGAGGAATATCATCGTTCTTATGGTTTTCGAAGATAATATCGATCTAATGAGGGTCACGGTCGATAGAATTATTGTCCACCATACGAGAAAAAATTATGCGTGTCTTTTTTTTTATTGTCTCTCTCTTTCTCTCTCTTTCTCTCTCTTTGTTATGTTTCCTTACGTCATACAATATTCCTGTTTCCAGTAATAATTCGATAAAATTCAAAATGCATGATTCAATTAATGTATACTAACATTTATTTTCTTTTTATTTTTATAATGCTATCTTTCTCACGGTACCACCTTAGAAATCGTTAGAAATCTTCCACGATTAAATTAACAACCATCGATCCAACACTTTTGTGTTGAAGATTCTTAAGATTTGTAAATACGATATACGAGAACAACTCGTGAATATCTAATTATTTATTATTGCTGAGAGCATAAACGTGAGATAAAAAGAGAAAGAAATAAAGAAAGAAAGAAAGAGAAAGATAGAAAATACGTACGCAAACATATTACGCATACAACGATATTATCCGTGAAAGATATGCTACCCATAGTCGTGCAATCATCCACAAAGTATAATCCTCGAGTTGAAAAGAGGGCGAACAAAGAGCCTGGCATTTGAATGCCAACGATTGCTGAGTTCTTGCAAGAGTAACACCGCTTATGTTGCTAGTCAACAACGAGCCTTCGTGATCCTAAAACGATCAAAATCTCATGATCGTAGAAGATCCCTTTCCTCAACTACGCCTTACTTCGAAAGATGATCGAATACAAAATCTAATCATTTCCAAACGAACATCGGTGAAGATGTTATCGTGAAAAATTTCAATAAATCTTTTTTTTCTTTTCCTTCTTAAATAAATGTGCATATATAATATATAAGTATGAACGTACATTAAATAGGATTTCAAAATATTAGACGATCTTCAGGTGTGCGAGAATAATTAATGCCGTAAGAATGGCGTACGACAGTTGAGTCACGAATACATATCCTCGAGTTATTAACGATAATCGGCGTAGCTGATGATGTCATTGTGATCTAGGATATATAGGAAAGCTTCTTAAGCACGAGAAAAAAAGATGTTACATGGAAAATGTATTAGCTAGCTAGTTTTAGCGAGTTAGAATAATTTCGAGTGATATATTACAATGTTCTGAAAAGAAATAATTTAAAAAACTACACAGATGTGCATATAATTATACTTATATATATAAACGCTTACGTATTTTGTAAATATTTAATTATTGTCGTTCTTTATCTTTATAGTTACGTATGATGGAATGAGACGGTCGACATGCAAATAACTGCATAATAGAAATGCTATCTCTTTCAACGGGTTACATTAATTCGTTTTCGCTAGCGTTGGTAATATCTCAGCAAAGGTTTTTTAACTAACCTAATGAGCAGTTAGCGCCATGAAATTATAGCAGCAAAGAACTACGGACCAGGAAGCGCGATCCTTAGATTATCCCTCCGCTTACGATCTTATAACCAAATTACAAAACAAAAAGTGTAATAAGTATTAGACGTAAAAATACGTTTTATGTCGTCCTGTCCTGTTTTTCCATTTGCCGACTGTAAACGCTGTTCCCGCTATTGGGAACACCTTGCTCTTAGAAATTTATTACACTTTTTACATCCAAACGATCCCCGAGTGCGCAGTAATTGCGACAAAAATCTAACAAAACGAACGTCACCGAAAGTAAACATTTGACGATGCAGATAACCAAAAAAATTTCATTTAAAATAAATAAATAAAAAGATATATTTTAATAGCGCTGCACATAAGTATACCTTTTCGATACAAAATACAGTTTTGTTTTGTATTATTTATATTTTATTACCGCTAAAGTTTATCGCGAATAAATATAGGAATGTTGATCGAATTAATGATCGATTTCTATGATAATTATTGATAAAAGAAAAAGATATCTAATATATAGATTGCGAAATTTATAGAAAAAACCTTTCAACTCCCCACAAATGTTTCGTACCGTAAATGTATGGGTATGCGGGCTCGTACATGGGGGGGTTATATACAACATATATACGCTTTTACCAAGATGTCTATTGCCATTATCGTTTATCTCGACTTTTATACTTTCACGTATAGGTAGGAAGGAATGTCGATTGTAGTCGGTCTACAAATGTTTTCTTACGGAAATTAAATACTATTAAACGCGAAGAACGATGCGTATATTTTAACTTGCTCGACCACCCGCAATTAACGTTGATTTAATTATCTTCCCCTTCGGTAAGATTAAATTACTTTAATCGTGTCTAGTTGAATCGTGACAAAAATCTTTGTTAAGAAAAACAGAAAATAATAATATTAAATAACACAAATTTTCTTCGCGATTCTTCATCTCGATCTGGAAATGATTTTTATTTTCCCAATCGCGATATCTCGATTATGAAATCACACGTGAAAGAAAATAATATCCGCAAACTTTCGACGATGTCAACGATTATGATAAGTTTAAAAAAAAAAAAAAAAAAAGAAAAGAAGGAGAAGAAAGAAAAAAAAATCCTCTCTCCAAGATATCCGAAAGGTTTGAATACGATGATCGTTAATTACATGCGTGGGCAAGAAGCCAAGAAAATAATTTATTCGATGTAATATGTTGATATATCAACTATCGACTGGTTCTTTGGCGTTAAGTTACGTTCGAAAGAGTTAAACGTTAAATTATCATCCGAAGTATCGATTAATATACGAGAGAGTATCGATAAATGGTAAAAAATATTTGTATGTCATCCTTATTCGGTAAAAAATAAAAAAAGATTTAAAATCTAAAGTGAAATCGACAATTTATTTTTTCCTAATCTACACCTAATTATTTATGTTAATTCATAATAAACGGTGGTATTACATGTCTTCTTTATAAAAATGAAAAGTGAAATTAATATAATCATCAAATCGTATCACGAAATTCTTTAATATGATCATTGCTGATTTGGACGTGGAGTATTTTCATTATTTTTTGATTTAAAACGTCTAACATTATTCTATTTTCTTTTCAATGCTTGGACATTTAATAATAAGGTTAAAATCATTGCGAGTTTCTTTGTAGATTGATATTTATTCGCGAATATAATATGCGTGTATCTGAAAAATAATGTTTCACGTTTTATGTTTAAGACCGCAAGTATAGAGAATTGTTGAGGGTTCTGGTTTGTGAGAAAGTAACCACCGTTATTATTCCTACTTATAGTTATCGGATAGAGAAACCAGCGTATCATTCGTATCTAAGGATGATTATAACTCTGTTGGATAAGTACGTGGGAAATCACGAACATCATCGTAAGCACCGCATTCTCGGCTAAGAAACACGCTTATTATTTCACTATGGTGCGTACCGTGATTATCGTCAAATAAAAAACTAATCGGATGAATCTAAACAACACGTGTTTCACCTTCGTCAATCCAGCTAATTCTTTGACTTATTCGTGTCGAGTTAATTCTAAAGTATCCAACAGTTGGTTTAAAAAGAAGCCATTACGAATGGAAATTTTCTAAGTCCAACGATACTTATTTAATATTCATACTATGAATAATGGAAACAAAATAATCAAATGCAATGATAAGTCTTTTCTTATTTTTCCCACGAGATTCTTCGAGGAATATACTAAAAGATCATTTATTCGATAATTAAAAGCTGATTAAGCGGATGTTGTTGAAGTATTTTAAAAAAATATAAACATTTTTAAAAAATCAAACAGCCTTACCTTGAAAAATATAATATAGCGTCTTACGCATTTTATCAAGGAATTTTCTCACGTGAAAACGAGTGGTTACATTTCCGAGTTATGAATTATATTATTTATTAATAGTAGACTTCACACGTAATTATATGACTATTAACAATATGATGGAAGTACGATAAAGTATTATAATATCTAGCATTGGAAAACAAAACTTACGCGTATGCAAAATTAGTCAGATGAGACCAGCAATTTAAATAATTTCTACATTTTTAATAATATAGGAAAAAATATTTTCAATAATATCTTTTACGTATTTCCATCTGTACAATATTTTCCATATAACATAACTCACCCCTTTAAAAACAATCAATTTTAATTTGCATTATTTTGTTCATAATTAAAATTGTAGAAATGATTTAGGTAGCCAATTAACTGGAGTATTATTAAATTTACGAATTGATTACACACACACTCATATTATATTATTATAATTATTAAAAAATTTGTAAAATAGGTAAGATTATTATGCAATTTTACTTAACATTCTACTCTGCAGTATCGACGAATCTGAAAATACTGAATTATTGAAATTATTGTTAACATATGAGTTAAATTATCGCAGTTGATAAGATAGATAACTGCACTTACGTTCCAAGAGAGAGAGCGAAGTCTTAGGGTACATTATCAAATGCATTTATAAATATATTTTTAAAAGTAGTCACTTAAAGCGTCCACAAATAGAAGAAAATCTCAAGGGTTTCTTGTTAAATCTATATTTGTAATATAATATTACCATAAAAGATGACTTGTGAGCTTCTATGCACTTGCGTGTATTCTTTGCTTAAACAATTTGGAAATACTACTACTATCTGTAGATAAGATAAAGTCTTACCATAGATGATACTGAAGTTTTCTTCTATTTCAACAAAAATTATACTGAAATATTAAAATATGTGATTATTTAATTTGTTTCTATTTATTTTAATCTCGTGTCTCAAATTAATATCAATTTATATTCCTGCAATTATTTTTCGATATATTATATCTCACGAGTTAATATATCAAAATTTGTTGTTTAAAAAAGAAAAACAAAAGACAAAAATCATAAAAATAAAAGAAGAGAGAGTGCATAATTGTAATTATTAAATACCGTAATAGAATAAATTGATTATCTGGTGTCTTGTACGATCAGCTTGAAAAAAAAAAGGGTACGAAGTTTAATTACATTGTAATCTTCTCGACGTGCTCCCGTTACAAAACTCCACTTCTCTTTCTCTCTCGATTCGTTGATTCTTTATCTCCAAAACGTAAATCATAACTCCCCTTTTTTTTTTCGAATCGACCGACAGGGAAGGCGAATAAAATTCGATCGGCAATTAACCAGAAAAATTAAGCGTGAAATGACCGACTAATAAGGAAGGAAGATACTGGGACCAGGTCGCTTATGTGTGAACTCTAGTATAAACGTGTTAAATATTTCGTATCTTCTTTAATCGATGAAAAATAACGTGCCGAAAAAAATCATAATCTATGTAACGAGATCTCGCGTTGTTCTCGTGTTGGCGAACGAGAAAAAAAAAGAAAAAAGTCAACTAAAGTAAGAACCCTTTAACTTTACAGTTCGACTATAAAAAAAAATGTCAAAATATTATTACACAAGAAAAAAAAAAAAAAGAAAAGGCGGTTTTTTGTAATAAAAAAGAATTTCACGTAGCATTGCCGAGAAAAGAAAATATATATTTGAAAATAAAACGAGATGATACGATAACAATAAAAAAAACATACTAAATTCGAGACAAAAAAATAAGAAAGAGAGAGAAAAATTATAGAATAATAATGGAGAAAGCTGGTCCCGTCCAATAAACACGCGATGTAAATGTATCCAGAATGCGACAGCCGTAAGACAAGTTAGCGAGTGGTCCAGGATCAACGCTAATTTGGTTTTACGTTACAGAGTGATTATATGTAGCCCTGGCACGTAACGCAATACGGATTATGAGCGGCTCCTTAATCCGAAACAAAGCACGTTAGGTCCTCTTTTCGAATCTTCTCTCTCTCACACACCCACACACCCACAACCCATACGTACACTCACATATATATTCACGTAGACCGCACACATCGTTCTCTCCTTTCCTCTTTTCTTTTCTATAAGCGAACGAACTTCTTTAGATCGAGAGGAAATAAGGAATCCTTCCACCTCCTCCCTCCTCCTCACTCCCCCCTTATCGTCCTTCCTCTTTCTCTTCATACTTCTGTTTTCGAACGAAAATAGAAGAGGATAGTCAGCCTTTGCACGTTGGATCTTGCCGATGTATAATTATATTAAAAAAAATGTTTCGGGGCCGACCAGGACCTCCGGGTGTTTATCGATTCTCAGAGGAAGTGTCAGGATTTTATTCCGAGGTTCCTGGTATTATTCTTGACCCTCCGTGGGTGGCGTCCAAGGATCATCCTTGGCAGCTAGGGATCTATCGATTCCTAGATCATTGGAAAAATGTTGATTACTTGTAATACTTTTGTTTCGCGTGTATGTAACATTTCAAGTCAAAAAGTTAAAATTCAATTACCTCTCGTACGAAGTTCAAGTGTCTATAACCACATATACACATACGTATTTACTTATATATATATGTATATTTTTTTTTTCCTATCTATTACGATAATGATAATAATAATTTATTCGAGGCGCCATCGATTATACAAATTCCTGGGTTAAATTTTAAAGGAAAAAAACAACTTTCCGCGTCTAATCCAACAGATTAGTTATTTTTTTTCTATTATCATCGATCTTAGTTAGGTTTAATATTAATCAATATCAATTAGGTAAAACGATTTTACTACATAGAAATGATTTATTTTTAAATTAATAAAAAGACAATGGGCCACATTGATTCGTGACAACGTATAATAAATAAGATAAACTTTCGTCTAAATATTTTTCTAATAGAATTCAATACGATCATTTTATTTGTGAAGAATTATCACACGAGATATTGATTAACGTTACTAACGTTATCTTCAGATATATCAACTTATTTTTTCTTTTTTTTTTTTTTAACTAACTCTATCTCTATTTTCGTTCTCTTTTTCTCTAACGACGAATTTTTAGGTTTAACGATTTTATCTAAAATGGGGAAAAAAAAAAAATGAAAAATAGAAATACCGATAGAAAAATTAGGTCAATGTCGAGTTAAGTCCCTCTATCGTAGAATTTTACGTGTGCTTAATACTTATGCACACGTATATAATTTTTATACACGTGTAACTAAATCTTAGCTTCATCATTTCTCTGAAAAAAAAGCATCCGAAGAGATGATACCGAACGAACCCGTTTGATTAAGGTGCTGTGCCGAATTTGGTAACGCTTCTTGGACTCTTTGAGTATAGTCTTCTCGAAGAAGATCCGTTACGTTCGATCGTGGATGAAAGAGCAATGTTGGAATTTTCTGTCGGTACCGAAGATCGAAGTCACTCGCTTATAAAACAAATTGTGAGAGAGAAAAAGCGTGGGAGAGGAACGCGTTCGATAATACAACACACATGCACACCATACATACACCATCGAACCAAAAGTTTCTAGGGTACACGTTTGCGAAAAAATTCATTTCTAAAAGCTAAGCTAATTATCTTAAATATTGCAGTGTGATATGTCATTAAATTTGATTACAATATTATTGAAAATTAGTTAAACAATTTAGTAATTATAACAGGTGGATGTTCATCCCATTAGAGAAACGTTGAAGAAAATATCTAAGCATATCTGCATTTATATTCTATGTAGAAAGTGAACAAATTAGTATAATCAGCATAGATGATCAATCATATATATTCTACATAATCTTCTGTGTTAATCGAATGAATATAATTCTTTCGTTGCACAATTAAGATACTGATTTAATCTTTGATAACAATTAAAACAAATAAAACACTTGTAAGAATAATAAAATGTTAACAGAATGAATAGCTTGTACATAATTTGTGTAATGCAAATGCAAGAAAGTGTGTACCGAAACTTTCGATCGGTAGTGTAATGTACATGCATGTATATATATTTGTGTATATCGATTGAATTGGTGTGTATCGATAAGACGAAAAAGAGATCTCTCTTTTCTTTTTGAAAAGATCGTTTAAGTCGATAGGGTTTCAGGGGCCCTTACCGGTACCTTCCAGTCCCATTAATACGCTCGGCATATATCTGTGCCATACCGTAAGCCATAAATACGCTCGCGATACAGTATATATAGGAAAGATCACCGCGTGTGTTGCAGCACCGCGTGTTCCACCAAAAACGAGAGAGAGAGAGAGAGAAAAAAAAAAGAAAACCTGTAAATCAATTCTTTATTTCGGCCGTGCTCACGCGTACGCGATAGAACACATTTGTCAGGATCTCACTTGGTGGTGGAAGAAAACCAGGACGGACTACCGGATCCTGAGGGATACTCTCTTCTTTCTCTATCCTATCTCGTTTCGATCACTTTTACTGTGAATACAAAAAAAAAAGAGAGAGAGAAAGATAGAGAGAGATAGTTAAAAATGATAAACGAAAATTCGATTGATAAAATTTATTACAATTATTAGATCATATATCATGTTGTTACGCCATACGATTAAAAGAAGAAACGTGTAGTAATTGAGTTATTATATAATAATAGATTATTTTTTTTATTACTGTTATATAATATATAGTAATTTTCTTAAATGTAGGTAATAGTATGTCATTATTTTATTAGCTGTTCTCCGAATACTATCAACTGCATTATGGTTATTGAAAGAAATATCGTTTCACTTATTATACTTGGTAACTTTGGAACAATGGTATACATTTCACATTCACGTTATCCGTGTGATATCGATAAAAGAAAAATTTTCAAATTCGTGAAAGGGAACTTGCGTGGGACATAAATTCTATCGTTTAAAATACAAAACGATAAACAATTGTCTCTCTCTCTCTTTTCTTTTTTTTTCTCACGAAGGTGGCCGCCGATCGTTGCGATACTTTTATCTGTACCCATCGGTGGGTAGGACAAAAAGATAGAAATAAAAAAGAAAAAAAGAAAAAAAAGAGAGAGAGAAAGAGAAGAGAGTATAGTGAGATCGCGAGAGGCACGTGGGTAGGAGGAGAAGAACAAGCGAAATAATTGGATGGCAGGATCGATTCGTCGAAACGAACGTGGCGCGACCGGCGCCAGTGCTTCCCTTCCTTCCTCCCTTTTGCCCTTCCTAAAAAAGGAAAAAGGGCTTGCGAGGACGCGCTTGTAACTGATTTTACGCGCGATAAATTAGAAAGTTAGCGCGTACGTTCTTCTCCTCCACCTCCTCTTCATCCTCCTCCTCTTCCATCTCTGCCTCTTGTTCCTCCACCACCATAACGCGTTCCGATCGAATAGTTTTAATAAATATTTGAAATCCTGAAAATATCGATTAGCTCAAAGTGGTAAATAAAACTTCGAATTTTCGTACCAGCTTTTTACACGCGTTGCCAAACTCTCTCTCTCTCTCTCTCTTTTTATTTCGCAAAATTTCATTGAACTTTGATCTCAACTGTTGTAAACAACAACAACAATAATCAATTTGTGATAATTTTATTAAGTTTATTATAAATGTTTCCTTTTTCGATTAGTTGAAAATGTGTTTTATTTGAAACGTTAGATCGGTATGCTTAAAAATTGAGATGAAATATATACACGAGACTCTTTTAAATTTCAAGTTATATCAATCCAAAGCTTTCTCCTTGGAATCATTAAACGATTTAAGGTAATATCGTGTTAGTAAAATACTTGGAAATAACATAGAGGTAGTATCCACAATATGGATACTTTAATTTCGAATGACTCTACACTATCGGCGCGCGTTAACCGAATTCTCAAAAGAAAACGATGCTCATTACAACGGTACGAAGAAGAAGAAGAAGTCGTCGTCTTCTTCTTCTTCTTCTTCTTCTGTGGCGCCGTCGTCTTCTTCTTCTTCTTCTTCTTCTGTGGCGCCGTCGCA
Organism: Polistes canadensis; assembly: GCF_001313835.1. Lineage (NCBI taxonomy): Eukaryota > Metazoa > Arthropoda > Insecta > Hymenoptera > Vespidae > Polistes > Polistes canadensis. The sequence continues at coordinate 20,033 of NW_014569876.1, forward strand.
TAAACGAATTCGAAACTTCAAGAAGCGGGAAGAAAAAATATGGCCTGCCCTTATAAGGCGAGATCTCGCGTACGTGGCGCATTACAAGAGAGAAACGAGAGAGAGAGAGAGAAAAAGAGAGATAGATAGAGAGAAGAAGAAAAAAGAAAAAGAAAAGAGAGATATAGAGAAACACTCTCGTGAAGAAGCTTTATTTATGATAGCGTACGAGGTATGCTTTTAAAAAGAAAATAGATACATCGGGAAGGTGAGAGAATAGAAGATATTCGTAGGAGGTAACAAAAAAAAAAGAAAGAAAGAAACAGGATAAAATAAAAAAATAAACAAAGATAAGTAGAATAAAGACGATGAATCGATATTTTTCTTTTTTTCTCGATGAGATTTACATCGCGTTACACAACGAATAAAAAAATAACGCGAGAACATTAGTCCGAGTCGACCAATCTCTCTCATATACATTATTAAAATGCATTGTAAATATACACGTGTCCGTGTTTTTTTTTTTTTTTTTTTTTTATTTGGCCTATTGATGACTCTTCTATTTTTCTTTTTCCTGTTTCTTTTTCTTCTTCATAGAACCTTTGCATATCTTAGCGGTGCGCGTTTTATTGCAGCACGGGCCATTACCTTTAGGCATCGCGTGCTGATGCCACGTGCTTCTAAAACGGATCTCTATTAAAACCTCTTCTAACTTTTCGAGAGTAGCTTTTAATAAACGTTTCTAACTGTCAAAGAGATTCCATTTTCAATAATTATCATATTACACGTAGCTATATATCTGTATTTTCTAATGAAACTTGAGATATCGTTGAAAAGTTAAATTGAGGTAAAAAGTCATATTAAATTGAAAACCAATCGAAAATGTAAATTGGTTTTAGTTCATTGGTTTGTTCGGTCATTCGTAATAACCGATATTAACGTGATATACTTTTCTATACCGAACAGTGATTCTCATTCGAAAGAGGAACAAAAGAAACGAGAAAGATAGAAAGAGAGAAAAATAAATGATACCAAATACAATCTCTCGTTAATAGCCCCATCACGAGCATTTCAAGGGTTTTACGATCTTTCACGGATGCCATAGGTTAATCGTTCGAGCCCTTTCGCCCTTATGGCATTTCACTCGAGATTCGTTTCTTTGTGACTTCCTACCGTTCACTTTGACCAACTTGTGCTTCGCAACTTCGAAAAATAATTCGATTGGGGTCCATTTTATTCGTTCTTCTTTTTTTTCTTTCTCTCTCCAAGGGATGCTACGAATTACAGAAGCCATGGGGATTCTCTTTACTCGTGGACCACACCGCCCATCGACCCCGACAGAGAGAACCACCGGTCATTTTCGTAAATCAAGTACTCGGTAGCAGCACGAACACTTGATAGATACGCGTAAATCGTGTATTTTAAACGAAACGACAAAGAGAGAGAGAGAGAGAGAGATCGATCCATTCCTTCGTTCAAATCATTCGGTAGAATCGTAGCTCGAAAGATGATTATTGATAATTGCCGTGCCACCATTCGATTAAAACGAATAATGTCCTCGATCGGACGTTTGATGGTAGTATTTAAACGTTAATGATCCTCGACACGCAATCGATGATCACAGAATCGACCATTTGCCAGAAGAGAAACTCGAACATTTTGTCCACGTAACTATAATAATCTGTGTTCAATTGATTTCACTTTCTATTTCAAATAGAAATGATTTATTAATTTTTATCGATCGAAAAACATTCCCTACCGAAATCATTTACATTGATTATATATTGAAAAAAATTCGAAATTAGTTTGGACGGTAATTTTCATAGTGGACTGTATGCGATACTGAACGTGTTAATTGAAATGAATATGTCAACGAGATACCATTCCACGTTTAAGAGACTCGTGCACTCACTCGTTGCATGAAATAATGGGATTTCGATGACTAGTGAATAAGAATGATGACGATAATCGTCGAGCTTTCAAGTTGTTCTACTTCGATCGTGCGTTAGTCCTCTGAGAGAAAGAGAAGGAGGAGGAGGTGGAGGAGGAGGGATGTGATGAGACAAGAGATGAGAGGGAGAGAAGTGAGACAGGAGGTGGACGACACGCAAATTGATCTGCGGTTTGCCGTGTACTGATATGCTGCTGTCCTGGCGCCACAACGGCATTCCAGCATTTCCGGAATGGCGTAACTACCTCTCATCCCCGTCTCTATGGGTTGACATTAACGCGACTCTGTTAACAAGAAACGAACGTCGACGTACGCCGACCCGATTATTTGAGGTAAAGAAGATGGAAGAGGAAACTTGAGAATCCGATAGAATTTGTCGTTAAACTTTGGGAAAAGGGTTCAATTATATTTGCAATATAACAGTAAAAACATTCTCCGGACACATTCTATTTATTATTATAATAATTACAAAAGAATAATTTTAACTATTATAACGTTTCTTAAATATATCCAATTTATGACGGAAAAAATTGAAAGAATGTGTTGAATCATTCGAATTATTTTACTTTCTCTGATTCTCTTTACTTCTTATAAGGGTCACATAACGATCATACGGGTAGAATATGTCGTAAAGTTAGCTTTGCGACAATTTAACCAAACCTAGGAAGAGTGGAGCATAAAGCAGCGGGGGGTGGTTGCATTCCTGTGGTTAGAATCTAAAGAAATTTGAAGAAGAAATTGAGAGATGGATTAAAGCCAAGAAGAATGAGAAACGAGAGAGAGAGAGAGAAAGAGGGAGAGTGGATGGTTCAAGAGAAAGTGGAATGGGATCGATGGGGTCCAAGGGGGGAATGGGGGAGGCCGTGCGACTCTATGTAGAAACGTAATCTCGATGCATCTAAACGCCCACGCGTTCTTTACAACACTGGTAGTAGTAGGCCAGTCAAAAAGAAACAAACTGGAACTGTTTTAGGTGGCAAGTTAAAAATTTGATCAAAGAGCATAATTTTGAATCGTCAGGGATTGCTAGCTTTTCCTGAAATGTAAAGAATTTGTATAACTTAAGGATAGAAAAACTTATAAAAAAAATAGAATAATTCTTTTTGACTGGCCTATAAGATCGACGATCGATAGTTTTTTCCTTGATTTCTTTTTTCATTATTTTTCGTTGTTGTTGTCGAAATTTGATTTCTCTCATGTGAATGAAATAATTGAATACATTGTATTAACGAATAAAAGATTTGCATCGATTGAAAATAACTTAAGAACAAATATCCGCGGTACTGAAGTAACTCACACGTTGCTTGCAGGGCGTGATTGTTTGTTCATACGATTACGTCACGAGAAAAGTATGATATGTTGAAAAATCTGCGAGTGATTGTGTTGAACAAATCGTGGAAATCCCTCCTCCCCCTTTCCGTGTGTGTTGTCGTTGGTGCTTTATCGTATGTGGGAGAAGGTGGAACGAAGAGAGAAAGAAATGGAATGAATAATAAATAAACGTAATTGAAACGTCCTGTAGAAAAAGAGAAGACGAGTACGTTACCCTTTTGCTTCGCGATCTTTCGTTTCTTCTTATCGTCCGACGACTGCTTATCAAGCGCCAGTCTGGCAGACTTCACGTTGCAGGTGAACGCAAGAGAAACGAAGATAAAGAAAAAGAGAGAGAGAGAGAGAGAGAGAGAGAGAGAGATCTTTAGCTAACTAAAACGACCTAAGAAGTCTTAAGAAGGAGAACGATCTTTCTCTACCTTTCTCTCCGCAAAACTTTCGCGTATACACATAGAGAACTCTTATCGCATAAATTCCGGACCGTCATGCTTTCCATTCGCATCCGTATCGGACATTAATTGAATTCTTCGTTTATAATAATACACTACATCGGATAAAAGTTTGAAATATTTACGTAAATTCAGAGAGAGAAAGAGAGAGCCAGGATTATTTATAAAAATAAATAATGAATATCAAGTCACGCTCGTTATTTAGTATTTAAAAAATATCAGAATATATAGATATCAATCTATACTAAATGTAAGACCGTAAATTTGAAATTGCATTGCCCTTGCATGCATCGGAAGTTTGTTTTGGTCGGGGTACGTATGCACGCATCGTAAACATTCACCCTCATCATTTTTTTTCACCAAACTCACGAAAGAATTATTATAACTTGAAAAAATTACTCATCGAAATCGCGTTCGAGTGACCTATTGAAATATTTACTACGACCTGGTTGGCAATTTGGTTAAAATGAGGGGAAGGAAAAACGAAATAGTACTGTGCCAAATTAGTGAGACGATAACAATGAGACAAATAAAAGTCCATTAACGCACGTAAAATATAATAAACTCTCTTGTCATCATTCCAATCGTCGATAATAATAATGAAGAAAAATTGTGGCATGGAATAAAAAAAACAACGAAAAATCATAAATATTTCACATGATAAGAAACAAAAGTTTCTGTCTCTAATTTCTTTATTTCTCTTTCTATTACATTTATTTATTTTTATATAATACCTTTCTCTCTTTCTCAAAAAGGGACGTGTTCGTGAACGTGTAAACTGACCGTGAATGAACAAAAAAATGAATACGAATGATCGTCTTAATCAGTCGGTGTTGTGATCTTAATCAATGTCAGTTCGCCGTTCCATAAATCTCACGAAATCGTCGTGAATCTTCCACGATTCATAGAGATCCTTAGTTTGTAATGCACAAATATATACACACATTTACATGCTTGAACGTATAGTTGACGCTACCGATGTAGGTCCTCTTACCTTTCCGATCTACCCCTTTTCCTCTCTCTCTCTCTTATTCTCTACTTTGACTTAAATTTCCTCGACAACCGTGAATTATTTTGTCGTCGAGACGTGCCGCGTCATTTACGAGTGAATACAAATGAATTTCAAACGTTATTTATACTGCAGTATACTACTACAATCATCCATGTAATAGTAGGTACCAACTATGTAAACTCGTTATCGTTGATCTAATCGTACATGGAAACCCTCAAGATCGAAAACGTCTTATGGCGTACGAAGGTATTATTATGGAACGGTATATTAATCTTCATTTTTATCAAACGAAACGGAAGTAATTCGACTTACCTCAAAACCCTGGGGGATACTTTTAAACTAAGAGAGTAATAAAGAGAAAAAAAAAGTTTAAGAGAAGTTTATTTTATACGAGGATGCATTTTTTAAACAGAGAAATATATTCATTCCATAACCCTTCCTTCTTAATAAAATCCCCTAGACAATAGAGAAAAAGGTCGAAAGGTATTTATTCGTAAAAGCCAGAGCCCTTTAGTATATCATACGTGCATATATACATACATCTATATACACATAATACATACGTGTATAATAATATAATGAGAAACGGCAAATATAAACTATTCGAATTCTTTTTCTTTCTTTTTTTTTTTTTTATAGCGCAAATTCGAATGGAATTATAAAGTACGATATAACTACGAGTTGATCTATAATAATAAACGGCAAATATAAACTATTCGAATATTTTTTTTTTTTTTTTTTTTTTTTTTTTTTATTCTCGACGTCATAGAAAACGAAGCTGGGTCTTTAAAGAAAACGAGCGTTATGAAATCGTGTACCACAAAGTGTAAGACGAAAAGAAACGGAGCTCTATCAAGGTTCTCGAATTCTATGCCTGCCTACAGGGAGACAGACGATATACTGGACCCTTTTGGGTGGAAAGGCTCAATACAACAAAATGGTTTCACGGATCACAGAGAAAGAAATCGGTACGGGCACGCCTTTGCTACGATCTATTGTATATTTCCTATATATACATATATATCTCTCTATGTATGTGTATGTATATATATATATATATATATATATAGCACAGAAATAACGAAAGAGCAAATATAACGAGGAAGATGAATATTTATGGCGTTCTCAATTGGTACGTTACTACGGAAAGGGCCCTCTCCTGCATCATCATCTCTCTTTCTCTTTTTTCTTTTTCTTTCTCTTTATTCTCTCTTACCCTCTTTTCTATCCTTCCTTCCTTCCTTCCCTCCCTTTTTCCATATACCTACACACCACATCTGGGTCGTTTCGTAGAAGTTGAGATGAACGTAATACGTAATGTGCGAACGTATCCTCGTGCAGCAGGCGAATGAATTTGTTCTGTTATCGAGCCAACAGATTTATGCACGTTTTACGCTTTCATCGTGTAATTGAGTTAGCTTTATTTTATGATCGTACGATGTGTTCCCTTTTCGAAGAAGTGGAAAGGAGATGAGAGGAGAGAGAAGTTCTTACTTTTCTGTTCATTAGATCACCATCACGGTAGTTGTAAACTCTCGACAAATAAATCCTATCAAGGATCTATTTAATTTTATACTTTTTTCATACTTGAATTGTGCCCATAATTATGAAAGTGGTGTCTAAGTCATATATCTCTTGTTTCGAGATAATATTGAAATAACAAACACTATCTAACGATTCATTTTTGGCAATATTGTAGAAAATTACATTGAATTCATTTAGTTGAAAATAATATGGTTTGTGAAATAACTAATAAACTCATGTTTTTTTAATTTTAACTTAGATCACTTTTATAATTATAGGTACAATTGATCGACTATGTAAAGATATTAGATTTTGTTGATTTTCTTTTACGTATAATTGCAATTGCAACACGGAATAATCTTAAATAGAGGAGAATTGAGATAGTAATTATTAAAGATAGATGAGAAGGAAGGGGTAGTACCGTCTGGGTTGGTTGTTTCGTCGATAATCGTCTAAAGATCGGAAATTTCAGAACGTTCATTTGATTTCCTTGTCTGCTTTACTTCCGCCAAACGAGAGAATTCGTCCCATCGTTCGATTCAATTCCATTTCTATCTTTCATACCGTTATCGTCCGGTAATATTCTTGATGTATTATACATTTATACATATATAAGTAAATATGTATAACTCGTATTCCATATGAGTATCATGTGGTAACTTGATAACTTCAAAAGTAAGTCTAAAAATGATTAATAAAAAAAAAGAAAAAGTTTTTCTCGTATGTAACATCGAAGTGCAAAGCTATCGTAAATGGTAGCTATATGTCCCAGCAGTAAAGAATAATAATAAAAAGAAAAAGAATAATAAGTTTGAACATAGGTGAGTAGCTGCAACAGCAGCAGCAGCAGGTAGGAGGTGAGTGCACACCGACGTAGGTTCGAGTGGCAGAGGTGTAAAACGAGTGAATGCATATATCATACGAACGTAATGCAATATCGGAGAAGGAAGGCCTGGTACCTCTCCCTTTCCCTTTCCTCTTCTCTCCTCACCTCTCTTAGTAGTTCCGTCCCAGAGGTTGGACTACCATCGGTCCGTAGGGCCCGGAGAGCGAGCCCAGAGGGCCTGACACGGCGTCCACCGTACGACCGTGTAAGTATAAGTAATGCCTGTTATTTGCCGGGTATTAGTTTTTGTGCCGGCCTAACTTATCGTCCTCGTAAACTGGTGCACAATTACCTGTCTCTCTACTGTGCCGGCTAGCAGAAGCAACCAACCACCCTTACCCTACTCTCTTTATTCATTTCTTTCTATATCTTTCTCTTTCTCTCCAAAAGAAAAAATAAAGAAAAGAAAAGAAAAGAAATTCTTCGTTGTCGACTTCCGAACGTGCTACCTCAGCTTGCTACCTCAGCTTGCTACCTCAGCTTGCTTTCTTGCTTCGAAATTACCTTCGGCCTGTTACCGAAGGTAACACAACAACAAAAAAATAAAACGATTACAACGACAAACGAGAAAATCGATCGATTATCTTCCTTTCAAAGTCTTTTCGACTTTTTTCGATAGCCCTTCCTTCGTGCATTCTCGTTGCAACATATTCCTTATCTTTCCATCGAGTCTGCTTTCCTTACGTCATTTCGCGTTATTTAAAGCAATCTCTTTTCGTGATACGGTTTTTTTTTTTTTTGAAAGATTACGTCAGATATTTTCTCTCGTTCGATTTTATTTATTGTCTTCATTGGTTTTAGATTATCTTATTAACGTTTTACGTCATAAATAACGAATAAGAATTTTCGGTGATCTTTTTTATGATTATATTTTTGATAAAATCGCACGGAATTAACAACGTTTTTATCGTAATTCGTCGAAACCAATTGTAAATTATAAATCATTAATATTTTTTCTCACACTCTCGTGATAATTCCTTAAGAAAAGAAAAGAACAAAAAAAGAAACATTATTTCACCTATCGTTTATTTTCGACGAAGAACGCATAAATTCCAAGAAAATCCAATTTTCACGAGAGGGGGAACTCCATTCGTTCTACTTTTCTAAACACGACAAACTAATCTTTATCGTCTACGTAATCTTATTAACGAAACAACAAGACCTTTGAAATAAATTGTATTTTAAATCGGTAGCCGCCTTTGTTCCGTTGATTTTTTCTCTCTTTTTTGAATTCTTCTTTTTCTCACCGTCTCTTGTAAGCATTTACGGTCAATGATATTTCCGGTTTAAGAAGTAGCCGCCGCTGTTACAGATAATGACCAGATAAGGATGATCGCCGAAAGGTAGTAGACGAGTGCGCATGCGTGTTAAATTGTCCTCCTCTACACGGTTAGTCCAATTAAGACCCGCCATCCGAAAAATCAAAACGATCTCGACGATTTTCTAAGATCTACAGCCGTTTAAAAAGACGTGTTATGGGTTTCTCCTAATCTCTTAACGAATACATTTATATATATATATATATACATGGACTTCTTTTTTTTTTTAAGTCGAACGATGGAAACTCACGAAAGAATTTTTTTGTTTCTTTTGATTTCAATGAAAAATTTCTTGATTCCGGAGTAGTCTTCTTTTTTTTAGGGGCGGGAAAAGTGGGGGGATTTTTTCTTTCTTTTTTTTCATTCCATTCGAGCGTGAAAGTGGTTTGCACCTTTGCACCTGGTCTAGGTAAGACTACTAAAAAAAGAAATTGAGAAGAGGGAGGAATGCACATAGTGAATATGTGAAGAAGACATTTCTAACGTGCGAAAAAATCCTTTACAAATTCGACACGGTGGCCACCCAAAAAGCCGGTCACATAAATCGCCGAAAATGTTAGAAAATCCGTGACGATTAAAGGTAAAGTCAACTGACTGACTGACTGACTGACTTTCTTTCTTTCACAATACCTACCTAAAAAGACCTAACGTCCGAACGAATATTTACTGAGGTCTGTTCTTTCTTTTTCTTTCTCTCTTCATTCTCAATGATTTCTTCTTCCTCCTGTTCACCACCGTATCCCGCCTTGGCCATGCTATTTTACACAACGTTAACTTGACTTCCTGTTACCGAAAGTTACTCCAAATGGAGAGTTCTATGTATATGTATAGAAAAGAGAGGGAAATAGGAATATAAAAGAAGAGAGAAAGAGAACAAACGGATTTTCTTGCCTCTATTTTCCTGGACTTTTGTGAAATGGATTTCCTGCGGAAACGCTTCAATGGACTTGGATTATGACTTTTAAATGTGGACGTCTTTATACGAGAATATAGTACATCCCAATTGTTATTTTATTTGCTAGTATATTATCGTATATTAATAACAACTGGCTGTGTCCTATAGATTTTATAGGATAGTTAAATTTTCGCTTATAATATTTTTCTTTTCTTTTTGTTCACGGGGTTCTATATTTGTAGTCCTATTTCGAAATATATATCCCGAAATCCTACGAATTGTATGAACGGGTCTGGTCTTCTTCTCAGTCAAGGACAAACGAAGGGATTGTAAAGGGCCCGCATTTTTTGGTCTCCTATTGAAAGAGAGATTTTTTTAAAAACGGGATAGTCCCTTTCGTTTACAATGGATTTAACTGAATGGACGAACAAGTGGGAAGGAATTGATTTTCTTTTTCTTTTTTCCTTCCTCATCCTTTTCCCTCATTCTTCTTTTTTTCTTTTCACGACGAGAAGGAAAATCTATGACGTCTCATTTCTAGTTCGTCCTCTGCGTAATCATCGAAAAAATAAGAAAAAGAAGAAGGACAAGAAGGAGACACGGTGAAAATGATTTCTCTCATATCGTACGATCTAATTTATCATAAAATGCTATTACCGTTGGTAAACGCGACACGAGACACGCATTCCGATGAACACGTTTGATATGTCTTCCTTCAATTTCACTTTATCGCGAGTTGCAATTTAATATTATATACTCGAACGATCCTTATCAAAAGTCGCAATCAATTTAACCAATTTATCGGCTTGCAATGTACGTGATCGAATAATTATAATTAACGATCGTGTATCTGGTGTACACTTATACATTCAAACACACATATGCATATACACGTATAATAATATCCCATAACGGTAGAATTTTCTCAGAGTGTGGTTAGTAGAAGTTGGAAAGTGCATTGGTATCAAAAGAGGCACTTGTTGCGATAACATACCATAATTATAATCCGCGATCATTGACTATGGCACATATCGAGCTTTAACTTCAGATACCATAAATGATAACTTCGATTATATACAAAGTGGAGTCATAATTCTCGCGTTAGATATACGACGTTTAAAATATTGCCATTTGAATATGTACAAACATATCTAATTACGATCAATATCCGGCAACTCTAAATCTATGGATTTATCCATGATTTATAACAGACATTAACTAATCGTTTATAAAACGATGAAAAATGTTTCATCGATCAAAGAACGTAAAACTTTTAAATACGCTCGATAAATTTGGATCTGACGAAAATCGTCTAAGGAAAAAAAAGAGGGGGAGAGGGGAAGAAACATTTTTCGGGATCCTTTTCTTTTTTTTTCTTTTTAATGATCAGTGATTTAATGTTTTCGAACGATGTGGGTTAGCTGATTTTAACGAAGGATGGTTGTGACTCCGAAACTATGTCAGCGGCTATGGCGGCTAAAAACCATGGCACAAAGAAGAACAGGAAAGGTGTATATTCACAAGGAAAGTGGTGCTGATGCAACCAACGACCGAAGAAATAGACCGGGTTTCTTTCACGAACGTGAAATGCACCAGGCCGAACCTGTCCCATGAGTTTGCCGACGCTTTTCGAAGGATAAGCAACCAAAAGATAAGATACGCTAATTGAGAGATCTTAATTGGAGTCTACAGGTAGACTATCGGACCTCTTTCTCACCTGAACGTGCTTCCCTTCTCTTTCTTTCACTTTTGTGAATCTTCCGACACTCTTTCGAACAACCAATGCTGTCCTCGTCGAACCTGAAAATCTGCGTTTCGGATCGTGCCGAATTATTTCGCGTATATCATTTCTTTTTTCCCGCTTGCCGAGTAAAACTACACAACAACCCTTTACAAGAGTTTTAATTGAATTTACAGATGAAATTTATCGAAAGAAATCAATTAAAATAATATTCTATTTTTTGTTTTTTTTTTTTTTTTAGCAAGTTTTTTTTTTTTTTTTTTTTTTTTTTTTTTTTAGCAAGATTTCTCTTTCCTTTTTCTTTTCTCTTTTTATTTTTTGGTTTTTTCTGTTTTTACTTCTTTTAAATATTAAATCGAAAGAGGGACTTTTGAATGCAACGAATTTTATTTCATTCATATAGATTTTCATTGAATAAATAATAATACGGTTTTCTATTTATAGTGGAAATCTTTTTACTATTAGATATTTCGGTCTCATTGTTGCTTTATATATTTGTGCCCATAATTATGAAAGTGGTCTAAATCATATATCTCTTGATTCGAGATATATATTTAAAGGATTAAAATATAATAAACTCGTTTTTTGTTAATTTTGACTTAGACCACTTTCATAATTATGAGCACATTTATATTCCTATTTTTTCTATTAAATTTTGTTCGAACATTTTCGGTTTAACTATTGATAATAATTTAACAACGTCCATACTTTTCTCTTTCACATTTTCTATTAATACTATTTTATGCTTGACGCGTTCTACAGTGGGAATTATCCTGTGAGATAAAATTTCCGGTAGTACACAGCTTGAGGAAACAGACTTACGAAGCGAAAGGGGTTAATCTTGAGATCTCGTAGAACTTAGAGAGGAGTAGAATTCACTCGTACGAGGGATCAATTTCGACCTGGTAACGCGTGAATGCTTTTTCCAACTAGTATAAGAGAGGAAAAAAAAAGTGAGGGTAAAACTTAACGGCTTGATCGTCATCGTAGTCGTCGTCATAGTTGTCTGGGCCCAGACGCATGATTTCCAGATCAAACACTCGAGAACGTTAAGAAGGAAGTTGGAACGGGGTGCTTATACTATTCGAGTCGGTATGTACTAGAAAGGAGGGTGTCAACGAGGTGGTAAGAGGGATCGAAATTGGGGGACCTTTTTTCCTTATTTCTTTTTCCTTTTATTTATTTCTTTCTCTTTCTATCTATCTATCTATCTATCTATCTCAAGCATCCCGTTCCCGTTCTTTCACTTAGCCAGCCTCCCCTCGTCCCTCCTCGTCGAAAAAAAAAAATAAGAAGGATGAGGGAGGGAGGGAGGGAAGTGAGAGGATTTTTTTACGTTATTTGGGGTACCCTTGAAAGCCCACTACCAAGGAAATCAACGGTCGGAATTGGAGTGCCGAGTACCTTCAAGCTGAGACACGTAGTACCTACACACCTTCCGCCCTTTGCCCGCGGCCCCCTCTTTAACTTGCACGCGGGGACCCCCTAATAATACCTTCTCAACCATCCCTGGCAAATAACGAACCCCACGGTGCAATACCATCAACACCACAGCCACCACACCATCACCGTTCTACGGTGGGTGTCCTTCGAATACGTCACGAGAAAAACGGCATGTTTGATTTTGGCTTTTACTTCTTTTGAAAAAGCAACCCTAAGCTCCCTTAACGGATTATTTACTACGATTGAGAACACTACAAATCGTTTTATTCTTCTTTTCTACGGTAGAAACTTCAAATTTTTGTTCTTACAAGGTCCTGGAAAAACGTTCCAATTCGCGCGTAGAAATTTTTGTCGATTATTTGAACAATAAAAAAAGAAAAAGAAATTGTACAATAAAATGCAGAAATTTGTATTAGTATTCGAACTTACCTTTTTTCAATAATTCATTGCGAAAGAAAGAGGAAGATTCGGAGGGTTTTATTATAACGACGATTAGCAGTGTATGAGCATGTATTTGACAATGTTTGTTTTTTTTTTTTTATGGTTTTTTTCTTTTTTTCTTCGTTTCTTACTTTTCTCCATCATCCATTTCTCTCTCGTAACTAGGCGACGGGGGGCACACATTCAAAAAATCGCATTTCATTATATTTGCGCCACTTGTTTGTTCCTCTCATTACTTTATAATCATCATTTTTTATTATTTTTAATTTTGTTTTCTCTTTTCTTGAAATCTTTCCTTTTCCCTTTTCTTTTCTTTTCTTTCTTACGTTGGAATGTTTATTATATTATTGCTAATTGCTACCGGGCGTGTCATGGATCGTTTCTAATCGCATTATTCGTGTTCTCTCGATCGCGAAATGATTAAATTAATTAATTAATTAAAAAAGAAAGACACGCGCACACAGACACACACAGACACACACACACATAGAAAAAGAAATAAAAATCCAATATAAACATAAAAAAGTCTCCCTTTCTCCCTCTTTCTTTCATCTCTCTCTCTCTCTCTCTCTTTGTTTTTTTGTTTATTCTCTTTCTCCCTAAACTTATTAATTTCAATTTTTTTTTGTTGACGGTCACGTTTAAACGACCAGAACACGTCCGGGTTACATCGACACATCGATTTATTGGGTAACGTTTTGGGGCTACTATATTTAAACTACACGCGAATTATAGTTTAGATTATCATACATACGTCATCGTTCGCAAAATTCGCCAACGATCATGAATCTCGTTAATAACGTTTAATTAATATTATTATCATCATCATCGTTATTATTATTATTATTATTATTATTATTATTATATCGTTATTATCATTCGTCGTTTCCTCGTTATCGATCATCATCAATCTGGTGTGTGCCTATGACAATGTCTTAATTTCGGTATTAAATATCTTACAATACACATGTTACCCCTCTCTCTCTCTCTTTTATATGGTTTTTTATTTTTTAATTTTTTTTTTGAACTTTTCTTTTTTCAATTTTTATTTTGTATTTATACTTTACCTCTTTCTTCTCTTTTAATTATATATATATATATATATATATATATTTATTTTTTTTATATACTATCTATCTATCTATGGGGTAATCAGATTCTCATTTGTTGTGCTCAGTTCGTTTAAATTCCCATCGCATTTTTCTGATTATTCGTCAATAATTAAAGATGAGATGACGGTGATTAGAATGATCATGATTACGATTAGATGATGATGACGATGAAGGAAAAAGTATGAGGGGATAAAAAAAAGAAGAAAAAAGAGAGAGAGAGAGAGGGTGAGAGAGAGAGAGAGTGAGAAAAAGAGAAAATAGGAATGAAATTTGTTTGGTGTTTTATAAGTATTGAAAAGAAAAACGCTGGAGAATCATCAGTTTTTGTTTTATATGCTTCTCCAAGAAGTTTCTCTCTCTTTCTTAATCATCGATATATATTATTATCATAATTATTCTAATCGCGATTCCCGCAGCGCATCTTTTTCTTACCTCGTGACGATTGTGACGAAACTATGCTTACACATACAAAAACGAATAGTAAGTAGTAGTAGTAGTAGTAGTAGTAATAGTATAGTAGTAATAATAATAATAATAGTAGTAGTAGTTGTAGGATAATTTGTGTTTCTTGATTAATTGTTTTTTTTTTTTCTTTTTTTCATTTTTAAAGGTGGCGTTTACAATACCATATTACAATATGAATACACTACGCGTTACAATTAGGTTTGTCTGTTATTAAATTATAAGCGTTCGGACTTTTACATGTCATTTTTTCCTTTTTCCTCTGACTTCTTCTTCTTCTTCTTCTACTGTTCTTTTTTTCTTCCCATATAGGTATATATATTCTTTACTTATTTTTCCTTAACAACACACTTTTCTCTTTTTATCCTTTTTCTTTCCTCGTTTTTTTAAATAAATCTCCATGGTCAGCTGGTGGCATTTAGTTTCCGTTTACGCGCAACATTTTATTTCTGCTTAGTTTTAACTTGCGCTTGCCACGCACCGATGAACGAAAGAAAACACGAGAGACGAGAGAGACGAGACCAAGTTTAGTTGTTTAAAAAGAAAAACGGAAGAAGGAAAAACGCGGAACTTGAAAAGAAAACGAGAAGAAAAAAATAGAAAAAGAGAAGAAGTTCATGCATATGCGTGTGTTTATATATGTATGTATATATATATATGTATGTTGAGTGTAGAGTAGAAAAACATACGTTTGTATTCTGCATAGTATCTTCTATGCAAACTCGAATCCGGTTTTCTATTTCCAATTCCGCTCAAAATTTCCATTTAAATTTCATAAAAATTTGAAAATGCTAAAAGGGGTGATAATTATAAATTTTTAATTAATTTTATAGAATTTTAGAGAGAGAGAGAAGTATATGAATAAAATGATCTATCGATCTATCGTTCTCGGTATCGTCGAAGGGTACGTGGCATTTCGTTTATATTTTTTATCTTTTTATTTTAATCGCTTTTTATTTTATTCATATGTGTATATATATATATACACAATATATTATAATATATTCCTACGTACAATTTGTTTTTAACTACTCACATTAGCATCACATACAAACAGCATTCTCGAGGGCGGTCGTGGGTGGGATTTTTATTTTTTGTTTGTTTGTTTGTTTCATTTAAATAGGGCCTTCTAAGCACGTTGCGCAAAAAACGAAACGTTTCGAGTATTTCTCGGTCGGGCTTAACTATCAAATTCGCGAGCCGCAAACTTATAAGTCAAAAGAAAATCATTTTCTTTTTTTATTTTTTTCTTTTTTCTTTTTTTTCTTTTTATTTATTTTTTCATCGCATAATTCTCGACGGACTTGTCGAACAACAACAACGTATGCGTGAGATAGGTTCGTTTTTAAGTACGTAGAAAATAATAAAAAGGGAATGTTGCTCGTTTTATTCATTAAATAATTGTTCTTTTTTTTTTTCCTTCTTTCTTTCTTTCTTTCATTCATTATTTTTTCTTTTTTTTTTTTTTTTCTAACGAACGAGACGATTATAAATGCGAGGCACGATCGTTGGCCTGGAATTTCGTTTCTCCATTTCGAAAGCTAGGCGTAAATACGTATTTTATTTACATACGCATGATTCGTGAATGTATATATATATATAATAATATGCGTCCTATGACGTATTCAATGCATGAATGAAATATTTATCAAAAAATGAGTTTACTCGATGACGAGGAAAAAAGAAAAAGAAACGGGGCTTTTGTTTAGGGGCATAGGGATAAGGAGGGATAAGTGGGAGAGGGGTGTTTAAAATCGAATCGTGCGCGTAAATGTTCGCGATATCAGATCATTCTTTTATCATTTGTTATCCTCTTTTTTTCTTTTTTTTTTATATCTTTATACAAAACAACGAGAAAAATAATGTGAAAAATTGTTTCGATCATTTGTTTCGCGATCGAACGCGGTGTCAATGATTAAAGTAAGAATTCGTTTGTGTGTGATGTCGTGGTGAATTCGATGAGGAAAGAAAAATAGGAAAGGAGAGGGATGGTGTATTCTAATTTAAAAAAAAACAAAAAACTAAGAAGAATTCAAGGAGAAGGAAAAAAGAAAAGAAGAAAGGAATAATTACAAAAAAAAAAATAAACGAAAATACAGATAGAGATATTTAGGGTAGAAAAGAAAGGAAGGGGGAGGTGGGGATGGGGGGATAAATGGTAAAGAGAGCGAAAATGATGGTGGTAAGGCTAGAGAAGGGGGAAGGGTGTTTGGAAAGAAACGAAAAAAAAAAAAACAAAAAAAGGAGAAAGAAATGAAGGGTGAAAGTATGAATTAAAAGAATCGGGCGATTCGGCCTTCGTATTAACCTAAAACGTGATTTCAATAAATAAGCTACCTAGGGAGCGTTAACCTTTTTTTGGGTGAAAATAAAAAAAAAAAAAAATAAAAAAAAGAAACAGGCGCTCCTTTCGCGTGGCGTTGCAGCCGAAAAAAAGCTGCTGCTGCTGCACCGTGTGTCGCTGTTCCCGTTGGATTAACTGGATTCGGAGTAGGGAAAAAAACAAAAAAGGTTGAAGGAAGGGAAAGAAGAAAGATTGAGAAAAGGAAACAAAGAGGGGTGGGTTGGGACGGGGGTGCTTGTAGCTGTGGCAGCAACAGCAACAACAGCAACAGCAGCAACAATAACAACAGGGAGCAGCAGCAATTTTAGCAACAACCCATGGGGGTTCGGCTTTTTTCGCATTTGCCATAACGCGTACATACGTTTTTCGCGCTTTTTTTTGTTTTTGTTTGTTTTTTTTTTCTAACCTAATAATACAGTTTTATTTGTTATTTGTTTAATTATTAATGCGCCAGCATTTTCCTAATGATTAAGTCAATAACGATATAGTTTTTAATATATTACACCCACTCACACGCGTTTAAGAGGGCAAATTTTTGTTTACCAACGCGTACGCATGCACGCACGAGTTTTGGACGCGTATCACACGCATACGATGCACACGCATTTTCTTTTAAACACACGCAACAACAACAACAACAACAACAACAACAACACAGAATATAAGAGAGAGTGAGAGGTACGCTTTTCCTCGCTCGCTCGCTTGCTCGCTTGCTTGCTTTTTCGGTTCTCTGCAATACCTTTTTTTTTCTTTTTGTTTCTTTTTACCATCTTTTACACACGTGTATATACTTTTGTTTTCTTCTTGATATTATTATTATTATTAGTAGTAGTATTATCATTATTATTATTATTATTATTATTATTATTATTAATATTATTAATATTATTATTATTATTATTATTATTATTGCTCGGTCGGGTGCATCGAAGCTTTTGAGTTCGCGCGCGAGCGATCGATCGATCGGATCGGTACATAACCGCACGCGTAACTACTACTTATACACACACACACACACGCATACTTGCACGCACGCACGTATTTATGCACACCCATACATTTAACATTCACATATCATACGACATGCATGCAGGCAGGCAGGCAGAGCACGCACGCACGTACGTTACGTTACGTTACGTTACGTTACGTTACGTTACATTACGTTACATTACGTTACGTTACGTTAGGCGAGCTATTAAATTAGCACACAGCGAGCGAGTGAGTTTCCTTGCACGGCGGCATCAGGCTGCATATTTTTTCTTATTTTCTTTCTTTATTGTTCTCAGTGTGTGTACGCAGCACAGCGAATTTGCGCGCGACAACCCCTTCCCTGAGGAACACCGCGAATCTCGATTTTTATTATGTTTTTTTTTCTTTTAATTTTATTCTCCTTCTTTTCTCCTCCTCCTCCTCTTTCTCCTCCTCTGATACAATTAAGAGTGAAAGAATCAATCGTATTTAATTCGATGTTGTCTACTTGAAAATTACGTTTATTTAAGATTACAAAATGAATTTGAGAGAAATTCTCCGCGTGCGTGTGCAGCGGAGGAGAAGAAATGTTTTTATTTTTTTAGAACCGTTCATTAATCTGTTCGTTCAAAGAGTAAGAAAGAGAAAGAGCATGAGAGAAAGAGAAAACCCTCGGTGGGAAACAAACGCACGTGCATTCATCTCTACGATCACCATTTACGATTATTTAATTATTTTGTTTGTTTGTTTGTTTTTCAATTTGTTCGCTTGAAGAGAACTGCCCGCGAAGATTCGAAACGCAAGCGACGTTAATCCATCGACTCTTCTTTTTTCGCGTATTTCGTCTCCGAATTAAACTCCTACTTGTCCTAAATAGGTTCAGTCGGGGGACAAGAGAGGAAGTTTTTCGGAATCGCGCGAAAATTTGGAGATCGGAGTCGTTGAATTTCGTCCTATTTCGTAATTTTTTCTTCCCTCTTTTCGTTCTTCACTTTCCCCCCATCTTCTATCCTCTTCTAGCCTAGATTTCGTTTCGATCTTCCCGATACATTTTCCCCTTTTGGAAAAACAAAAAAAATCGAGACGCGTTCACATTTCGCGCGAGATGCAAGTTGATCGCATTAATCATTTCGAAATTCGCAGTATTTCCCGCGAGAATGGGGCAAATTCCCTGAAGGATTATTTCGTTACCGAACTGATCATCCGAAAAAAAAGACGCCAATTAAAGCGACGATGATTTATGCGCGCGCTTGTGTGTGTGTGTGTGTGTATTCTGTGTTCGGTTACAATAGATTCTCAGGTTACTCACGGGGTGGGGGGTGAAGTTTCGGTGTCTGTGTGTTGCCTGCGTATACAGTTGTTGTGTAATTGTGTTCGTGTACGCGTGTATTCGTGTATAAGTAGTATATATGTATGTATTTTGTTTACGCTTAGTGTTATATCGCGTGTATTACATGTATGTATATACGTATGTGTGTTGCGTGTGTGGATTAAAGAGGCAGTCTTGATCGGCGAGCCAATGCTTCCTTTTTCGGCTCAATATTTCGTGGCCTCGACGAGGAGACGACTTTCCTGTCGTCTTCGTTGCATCGCCGAATTTTCCTCTTCGTCCTTTCGCATCTTCCAACGATTCGAATGCCGATGACGATGCGTCGTGTGCCCTGCAGAATGTTGCTGCTGTTGCTGTTGTTGTTGCTGTTGTTGCTGATGGTAATGCTGTTGCTGCCTGACACCACTACTGTCGGCTTGTATCAGCGAGTTTTTTGTCGCCCTCATCGGTGTAGGCTTCCTCGATAGCACGTAAGGTTCTCTCGGTTCCATACCACCCATATCCGCGTTCACCAGGCTGTTATGGTGGTTTATATCGGCGTGAGGATTGTATTTGATGAAGTTGAAACATTCCTGTCTACCATGGGGATTTTTCATCGGTTTGCCGAGCTTGTTGAAACCGAGGTATCGCGTACTATCGGCCACGCTCCTATACCTGAGATACGAACCGTTGTAGACCTCGTAAAACTGGCACATCGGACCTTTCTGTTTTTTCGGCTGTAACATAAAATAGGAAGCATGAAAAACGGGTCGTAGGTTTGATCCAAAATGGATTCATTTGAACGGCAAGATTTTAGAGATATTCTCACGAATCTCTTCACGAATGCCTAGTTAAGTATTTCGCATCGAAGTCCCACATTATTCGAGTAGGTGAATTCGCGAATGAAACAATCGATTAGATAATTGGGAGAAATGAAGTAATTACCAAGCCGACGAGTTTCCACCGTTTGTTGAAGCAAATATATCGCTGACTTTTCTCCGCGAAGATGTACAACTTCCTACTGAAGTCCTCGGATTGTGTCGTGAGCTTCTCTGTAACAGAAAGAGAACCAAAAAATAAAATATCAAATAAAGAATCGTTGCTTTCGTAGAAAATAAATAAATAAAGCAAGAGAAAGAGATAGAGAGATAGAAAAGAATAAAAGATTTTGCTGTGGGCCCTTCGTAACGATACAACGCGGCAAATGTTATGGGACAAAGCGAAACTCGTCTATGGTGGCCGGACTCAAGATGTCTTTGGTGGCATCGGTATGCTAAAGCGCGCACTCGCACTGCCACATTTCCGAGAAGTGAGACCACAAGGAAGAAAGAGAAAGAAAAAGAGAAAAAGAAAGAGAAAGAGAAAGAAAGAGTCCGTGGTTTATGGCGTGAGGAGTCGTACTACCTACATCGAAATACGTTAGCTCGTTCACTCTCTTACTGTCCCTCTCATTCCTTCGTTCGGCACCATGGAAAGAAGAAAAGCGGCGGCCAGAGGTTGGTCGGTGCTAATGAAGGAGGCACAGACCGACACCGGTGTGTGCTTTGCCACTTAGCGGACCCTGTCGTTCGTGCTTCGACCCCGAAGAGTGCACGTCCAACTTCTACAACACTCCCCTCACCCTCCCTCTTCACCTTTCCTCCTTCATTCTCTTTCCATCTTTCCTTTTCTATTACCCAAACTCTTCTCTCTCTTATATTATTACGAAATATCTCAGCAACCGAGAGAGAATCTTCTTTTGTTCCGATCGAGGTAAAAGGAGAATACGAGTTTTCTACAGGTGTATAAACGCAAGTCCCGGAAGATTTGAAGTTTCCTTAAATTTTACAGCTTCCTTTGAGAAGACGAGAGAGAGAAATGAAAGTGTACTTTGGGTGGTCCATTTCCCTAGGTCCTCGTCTCGTTAAGTTCGGTTACATTCTCGGCATCGGATTATCAAGAAACATCCAAAATTATCTCTCTAAGTTATTTACGTTCCCCTTTTTTTTTTTCGAAAAAGAGAAAGAGAGAGAGTCTCTAAATTGAAGTTTATTAGAGTTAATTAACCCCCATTCGAAAATTCAACTACGTTTCTTTAGTTTCGTTCGATCGATCCGTTACATTTTTATTTGAAGGAATATCTATTAAAAAAACGGGAACAATGGGAATGTATGAAAAATACGTTCGAATAGGGAATATATACGGAATTGACAATATCTTGAAATAGTTCAGTATCAACATCGCAAGAGACATTACAATACCGGTAAGTGTTTGGAAGTCTTCCATATATATATCCTGCGGTTTTCGATATCGAATTTGAATGAATGCCAAGAGCTTTTAAATACCGAAAATCAAAGACCTCTTATGTTCTTTTGGTTAGCCTCGATATTTGGTATATTACTATACACACTGTTCAATAATAAGGGTTACCAAAATAAGGGATTTCGATAGATTGAGAGGAGTTTACGTGAAGAATTTTTGCGACGAGGAGAACATGACCAAAGAATTTTTTCGTCGTGTTAAAAGAAAAAAGACAGATACTTTTCCTCTCTCTCTCTCTCTCTTTCGAAAACAACTCCACCCTCGTCTCCTTAACGTTTCTGCCCTCTGATCGAAGCCGCCAGGAGATTAGAGGCTGCCAAATGAATTAAAAGGCAATTTTAATCAAAAGCGGGCACCGGCTTTTAGGCACGATTACCCCCGATAATAACCGGTGGGATGGGCTCTCGTATAGCGTTCTCGTACGAGGAAAAGAACCCATGAGACCATGGGTAAGAGAAAGAAAGAATGAAAGAATGAGAAAAAGGGACGAGGAGGGAATATGGTGAGGAGGTAGGAGAGAAGAATGGATCCCATATATTACTTCTACGTGCTTCTCGCGATACGGGAACCGATTTGCCATGCCATGCCATGCCGGTTGGTTAGTTGGTTATAGGTTCGCAACTGACCCTATATTCGCCCTCGAATCAGGACAACGGCCGAGTTCTTTCAACCCTTCAACCGTTATAGGCAGACTCGAAACTCGTCCAAAGTACAATACTGTTGCCAATATTTTGTCTGTGTCGGAAAAATTTCTTACCCCAGAATAACAATATGAGAAAGGAACGGGGGGGGGGAATGGGAGGAGAAAGGGGGTTTGATTGAAACGATTGTTATTTCCGTGATATGAATAAATGGTACCATTGAGAACCACTGGCGTGCAACAATTTCGCGGCGTCGGCGTTATGAAAGCTATAATACAACGCGAGATGGTCAAACCGGGCCGGGGTATACCAAACGCGTAAGCATAATAAAATAAAATGAAGAATAAAAAGAAAGGAAGAAAGAAAGAAAAGATGCATATAAGCTGTAGCTCTTGTTATAAGGGCGCACGTATAATAGCGACCCTGTCATTAACACCTAAACGCACGATTGGTCGATGCTCAACGTCATCCATCTTCCTTCTTTAACCAGAAGCACAAAGAAGTACATGTACACGGTGTACAAACTGGATAAAAGAAAAAAAGTGATAAAGAAGAGAGAGAGAGACAGAATGATCGGGGCGACAGCTGAAGAGTCTGGTTTATCAAACTGACACGCTAATCACAGCTCGCTAAGACTAAAATAATTAAATTCCAAGTTGGACGAGAGTCCTGTCTGCGCTTGGAATCCTTCCTTCCTTCCTTCCTTCTTTGATCTCCGATCCATATTTAGTCCTATCTAGTTTTGTCCGTCCGTTCTTTTCATATTTTTCATGACAATCCGAAAAAAAAAGCTGCTGACTCGTTCGTTTATGCGAAATTCTTCAAACCTGCTCTATTTTTCTTTCTATCTATGATACTTTGAAACGAGTATGTTAATCTATCCTTTTACTTACCAGCTGTCGCAAAAAGAAAAGGAACAAAAATTCTAAAGAAACGAGAATTAAAGGAAAATTGTATTGTGTTTTCCCTTCCCCTCATGCATGCATGCATGCTCGTATTATTTCGAGTTAACTCATCCAATGTTATTCTTTCCAAGAACGTTTTAGATAGCTTTGGAACGCCCTATCCCCCCCTGACTACACTCGGGGTGGTCGTAGAATAGGTTAGAGTCGATTCGTAAGTCCCTTCGAACAATGAAGACAACCAATTAGTGGCTCTACCGCTTCCAACGCGATGGAAGAAGGAACCCTCTCTTAATCGGGCTCGTTGAATAGACACACTCTCTATTTCTAACAGGTAGTAGTAGTAGTAGTAGTAGTAGTAGTAATAATAGTAGATGTATACGTCTATTTCTTCGAGTCTCAGAACTCGTTTTATCGGCGTGTAATTAGGAGACAAAGGGTTAAAACTGGTTTCTAATGACTCCGAGATGAAACAAACGAACTTGACGTCTCTCTCGTGAAAATTCATGCTTAAATTTTCGTCTAATTATTAATTGTGTAAGAATTGAGACACCAATGGATTTTTTTTACGAGAAAATTTTTACCATAGTCTTATTATCGGACGAACGGAAAGTCAACTGAGGGGACGGTCCTTTAGGATTATCGTTGAAATGTGATCGTAAAAATGTTTTAGAGGCACACCTACTCTTACGTCGTGGTAAATGACCACGGAAACTGTACTCGAGAGACCGCAGGCACGCATCCGCTTTCGCTGGTACGAACAACGATAACGAAAGAAAAAGGGAATGGGAAAAAATATAAAAAAGAAAATAATCAAACAAGTTAGAGAGAGACACTAAACATAATTAATATCTGCGTATAAAATAAAATGATTCTTCTATTAATAAAAATAAACAAGAAACACATAATTGTGCCCATAATTATCATATGAAAGTGGTCTAAGTCAAAATTATAAAAAACACAGCACAAAATTATTTTCAATTAAATTAATTCAATATAATTTTCTACGATATTGTCAAAAAATGAACTGTGAGATTGTGCTTGTTATTTCAATATTATATAGAATTCATTTTTAATCTAATTTAAAAGGAAAAAACAAGATTAGGCGTAAACGTGCATTTGTTATTATTCAAAAAATAATCTACATTATTTTTAATGTAACTTCGGAAATTATTTACATTCGAAATACCCCCCCAGTGTTTGAAAAATGATTTAATATCAAGACACCCGAATAAATTGCTATAGCTAATGAAATAAATTGTGACTGTAACTGGTTAAAACAGTGCACGACGTCGCTCGTAAACAACATTGCAAGTAAAGAACAATAGCTATATCTTCTATAAAGTCATTGTCATTTATCCGATGACATCTCTCTTCCGGAGTATATATCGAGCACTTTGGACGTTCCTTCTAAGGTAAATCGATACCAGGTTGTCTTTAGCACGAAGAGAAAACTGATGCCAAGCTTGGCGATCAGTCATATGTCGTTACGATGACGGAGATCAAAATCCTACACCATATATACACCATAAGTTCCTTCCTTTTATTTGATACGACTTCAATAGACCCCCACCATATTTATTTCTTATATTTATACTGATGTTATACTTCATTTGGTGCGTTTTGTAAACTGAAGTTAAATGCGACCGAAAAATCAACACCACGAAGTTGTCGATATAAAATGATTTCAAATGTTTCTTTCTAGAGCGGTCACTCATCTAAATTCTAATCGTACTTAAGTGTTGCTTGACTTAAATAAACGAGCAGGAACTAGTGCTGTCATTTATTTATTAAATCATATTAGGTCTATGCCGAAAAATTCTGCCTGTTTCTGATTTTGATATTTTGTAATTTTTTTTTGTAAATTTGTAAATTTTGTTTTGACATTTAATAATATAATATTTATTGTAGAGATTGTATGTTTATTATGAAACAATCGAGAAAAGATCTCACGGGGTACGTACGTACGTACGTCACGATTATCTTATTCCGTTCCGTAAGAAAACCAAACGTTGTTGTTGGCGATACAAAAAGAGAAAAAGAGATAGAAAAAGAGAAAGATATAACGGGTGAGAGAGAAGGTTAAAAGAAGTAGGTGGTAGAGGAGGAGACGAAAGAACGTGATGGATCTCGGGGAGGTGCAGACATAGCGGCATACGTAGCATGCAGCAGCGCGAAAACTGGCTCTTCTGTTTACACAAGCCTTCAACTTCTTCCCTCCTCCCATTTATTTTTTTATCTCTTTCTTTTTCTCTCTCTCTCTCTCTCTCTCTCTCTCTCTCATACCATCTTTCTCTTTCTCTTTCTTTTAGCGCAAAGTCGCGGAGGGCGGACACGGTGTTCCATCGTTCCCTTCTTCTCTCCACCTCGTTCACTTTCACATGCACGTTGAGAAAACGGTTCTCAAGATTGCATTCGAATCGAGAACGTTCTACTCCGAGCATAATATACTGGCCAACCAGGGACAAGACATCTCGGAATTTAAACGTGAAAGAATTCAACGAGATAACGAGGATAATCGATTTTCGTTCGATACACGAAGAGGAGGAGGAGGCGGGGGGAAGAGACTGGAGGGAAGGTAAGAACATTGCGAGGATGATGTTTCAAGAATGGAGTAACATTTTCGTAACTCCTTTCCTTGTGTTCGTTTCTCTCTCTTTCTCTCTGTCTTACCAAAAGCCAAGTTCCAACGATAAATGTGAAGAAAGGGGAAAAAAAAGGATCGGAGAAGGACATTCCGGGAAACGATTGAACACGGGACGCACCATGGTCATTTTTATCGGAACGGTCATACCTATAGGACAAGTTTTGACATTTACGAGCTAATCAATTTGCGATAAGGATGTATAAGCTTTTCTTTTCCAGTTTTCGGGTTTAGTCTTGAAGAACATTTTTCTCTGAACAAGTATTATATTTTCTCGTTTGTAAGATAGAGAAAGGATTTGATGCATTTTTTCGGATAGGAGGTACGTGTAACTTCGAGTTAGAAGGAAAAGTAACATTCGTGTAATAATATTCGAACGTGATCGATAAAATAAAAGATAGGATAAAAAGAATAAAAAGGAATATAAGGATATATGGGATAGAGATGAACATTGAGATGAACGGTATGGTGTGTCTAGTCGAAAACAATAGCGACTAGACGAGGTAAAAGGTACGTCGTTATTCATCTCGAATTTTTCATGGTCCTTTAAGAAACTACCTTTCTTTCGTTTTTAAAAAGTCCAAACTGTTCGTCTCTGTCTTTTCTCGAGCAAAAGGGCAACACCCTTCTTCTCTCTTTCTCTCTTTATTTCTTTCTGTTTCTCTTTTTTTGTTTCTCTCTCCATTCTACTAAAGAAATATTGTTCCTCTTCTCGGTGTTATTAGCGAAGATGAGATTTCTCTGATGATCATCGTGGTTCCTTATTCTCCTTTTAAATTATGTTTTATGTCCGAACTTTATTTGCATCTTTCCTTGGATCGATTACGAACAAATTACGAATAGCAGAAAAAAAATAGTAGATCAAAAACAAAACGTTGATTTTTATTTTTTTACTTCGATGAATTTAAGTTAAATTATCTATTTCGTTAGGAATAAAGATGCTACGATTTGGGGTGTATTTCGAAAAATTCGAATTTGTTCTTTTAAATCTTGAGAATCGATAGAAGCACCAGCAGCAGAGTACATGCTTCCCGTTTGATACTATCTTTCGGTTATTAGCTCGTAAAAGCTACGCTTTGGGACTGAACGAGAGAAATAAGTAGATAAAGGATAAGAAAGAGAGAAACAATATTTCTTTTTCTTTCTTAGTAGCCAAAAAAGAGAGTGAGTGTGTGAGATAGAAGGAAATATAAGTCCTCGATCCGAGTTCCTAACCGATAAGGATCGCAGTAAATTAAGATCTTTAATGCCGACCGGTCGTCGACAATTTTGAAACTCCTCTCTTCTTCGGCAACCCTTAGAGAAATTTTGAAGGAACCATCTGATTCGTAAGATAAGATACTCGTTGTACCTCTTATACAACGAAATTCTCGATTGGGTTCGATTAACTAATCATACGATAACCACACGCGCGTCTCATTTTATCTCATTTCGAAATCTATCCCACGTGTATAATATTATTATTATTAATATTATTATTATTATTATTTAAATATTAAGAAAAATAATATAAGACACGTGTAAAATTAATGAAATTATTTCAAAGTAGATTAAACGATACGTAAATGAGTGATATTAATGTGGACTGTTTATTTTAAAAATGGTTTAAGTACATTTTCTATTGTTTTGAGAATAATTCAAGGCTTGCATATATTGGTTAATTGACAAATATTCATTAATTATATGAAGGGGCTGCAAATGGGCTTACACCCCACTTTCTAAATAAACAATCATCCAATTAAAAGAAATATCGTTGAATTATTTTTCTACAGCAGTGTCACTGATTAACTCAAGCACTGTCATTTTGAGAATGGAAATAATCGTATAAGAAGATAAGATATTAGGTAGAAAATAAGATGATAGAAAAGATGAAAAGTTTCCACTTACGGTAGGGTGCATTGTCATCGCTGCGTCCCACGGCCTTGATCGAGCGGCCCATTACGGTAACATTGCCGCTGCTGCAAGTCGAGTAGAGACTCACGGAGCGCACCATTGCAGGTACCGCCCCGCACATCACCACCTGTAATTACAAAAGGGTACTCTTATGTCTTCCGAAAGAGAGGGAATAATCCGATCCCATGGAAAGGGTACTACTACTACTACTATTCTTCCATGAGACTCAAAAACACACGTCAAATTATACTTTAGTGCATTTATGCGCGTGCCACGGTAACTATAAACACCATTATCATAACCGTATCATTTATCCATACGTTTATTTTCTCACACGATATGATTTAACTATTTAGGATGTAAAACCGGTATAATAAAAGGGTATCTTTGTTAAATGAATTTTGAAAAAACTGTGGAAATAATTAAACTCGTAGAAATTATTTGATTGAGCTTTGGGAAACTTTGGTAGTTTCTTTTTTTTTTGCATTTTTCTTTTGTTGAAGTCGTTAAATAGATATTTGCGAAAGTTGCATTTTATTTTACGATACGTTAACGAACATTTATACGATCTCGTGGATGAAAAAACACACACGTTAGTTAGTTTGTACGTCGTCGAGTTTTGTTCATCGTCATTCTGATGGTTCCCTTGCAACACTCGATTCGAAGACGTTTAGAACGAGCAAATAAGCAAGCGTCCACGTCTCGAGAAAGAAGAAAAGTAAAAGGGGGAGGATCGTTAACGAGCAGACACGAGCCGTCCATTAATGGCACCTCTGAAAATCCTCTTTCGTTTATTTCAAAACTGGCGCCATAATAATGTTACGAGGCTGACCAACCCGCCATACGCCACTCTGTTCCATCTAATTAACCAAATTGAATAACATTCCGTGGCTTGTTTCAACTCGAATAACAACGTTCATAGTATTTTCAATTCTAACGATACTCGTCTCGTACAAGGGGGTGTGCTTGTGCATGTTTTAATACGAAAAAAAGGAGGAGGAAGAAAAAATAGATGCATCTCAAGACACAACGAGTTCTAAAAACATTTTATTAATTTTTTATATTTCAATCAAATTGCACAATCCTTTCTCCTCTTATTCTCATTTTTATTTTTTTACTTAACACACAAAACTCAAAGGATCCTTGACATAAAAACTCTGTTAAAGAAATCATAAAACAAGCACACATATCTCCCCGATATTTCGTTCGATCATTTATTTATTAAATCGGCTCGTGACTCTCTCTGTTTCGAATCGAATTATCCTTATTAAGAACAGAGTTATAAACGATCGTAAATCATCGTTCGATCGATCGAATCGAATCGAAGAATCGAACCGATTCAGGTGCTCCCCGATCGTTACATCGAAAAGTCTAACGGAGAAACATTGCATTACTTTCGTAACAACGAGTGCTACGTAAGAAAAATATTGAAAGAAGAAGTCGGGGGGTGTGAGGGAAGGAGTTAGGGTTGAAAGGAAACAAAAAAAATTAAAACATAAATATAAAAAACAAAACAATAACGGGAAAGAAAAAGAAAAGAAGTAAAAAATATGAGAACGTGTAGCGAATACAAGAGCGTGAAATTAAAGGTACAAGGAAAGGTATAAAAGGGATCATCGTTGGTTAGGTAAGAAAGAGTAGAAGCTTAAAAGCAGCAAAAGGAACGAACGAACGAATGAACGAACGAGGACGTCGATATAAATCGTCGGAGTTGTAAACGCGTAGGAGTGGAAGCACCGATCATTAATCTATGGCAGGTAAGGTGCTCACCGACGTAATCGTCGATTTACTAAGTCCTGGCACGACTTCCAACACGCGATATTCTCCTCCTCTTCTTACTTTTATTTTTTTCGTATTTTTATCTTTATCTTTAACTTGTAACACGAATTCCTTCTCTCTCTTTCTCGCACGAAGAGAATATCTTTGATCTGACCCGGTCACCGAACAGACTACTGGAGGTGGAGGTGGAGGAGGTGGAGGGAAAGAGCTACTATCGGTTGGTTACACGTATTATGTAGATACATGCACACGCAAACATCTATTTACATATATATGTATATATCTATAGACTGTTTTAGTGTGTATGTGAAGTAGATAAGAATGAAAAGTAACAATGTATATGCCAGTTTGCAAAAGTAATACGACTAAACTACACGTTTCTCTTCTACTATTACGAGTTTTCTCGCTAAACTTTGCGTGTCATTGGTTAAACTATTGAAAGTCGATTTAGTTGGTAGGTATCATAGTTATTATTATTATTGGGTGAGTTTACTGTACCTACTATATACTAGTTATTTCTTTCAAAGATAATACAAACTAGTTTGGAAATAAGAAACTTTGACTAAGTTTTTCGCAGAATAGATATATACCGATGTAATTTTATGGTCTTAAGGGATCCTTTTACTATTTCAAGTTATAAGACTAGATCGTTAGAAAGTTTCGAGTCTTTGGTGATATCGCAAATCTAATTGGAATCTCGATCGAAGATAATGGGATTACGTAAGAATGAAAACTTACCATCAGGAGGCACAAAATCTTCGCTAAAACGGCAAGCTGTGGTAACCTGTAACAATAAATTAATTCACATCAATATTATTTCACAAATAATTATGTTTTTTTTTGCTGAGAAGAGAGATATAAATTTTATCTTATTTGTGTTAATAAATAACCCGAATATAAATTGATTCAAATAATGATTATTACATCAATCTTACAAATTGAAATTGGAAGATTCAAGGAATTATTCATAATAAGGTGTAAGGTGCATGATTAATATCGGAGACAAATTACGATTGGTAGATTGCATGAATCGTTGCATTCAACGAATGCAACTCACCGATGTTTTCTCTATCATGAAAATAATATTCATCTCTAATCGATGGGTGAATTCTTTTTTTCTTATCGGTAGCTCTTCTTCTTCATCATTCTTGTTTCTTTCGAAATCATGCGATTGACGTGGCACGTGCCTCGGATCTATCAATCAATCAATCAATCAATCAATCGGAATAATTAATGCAACATACGGTAGCATACTAACAACATCAAATATTGAGATTACTTTTCGAAAGGGATGCATTTGAGGAAATATAATTGAAAGTTTGTACTTAAAAATAAAAGAACACGAGTATCTTGTTAGAAATCAAAAGTAGTAAGACGGTGTGTCACTGTTTGTAAGTAATAACCCAGTTGCAAGTGAGCTGCTCGTGTGGTTCACAGCCACACGAATTGTGCAACGTGAATGCATCTTGTGTTACACAGAACATAACACACAGGTGAACACCAATGGTTTATAACAACGAGGGCAAGGAAACGTTACTAGTAAAAGGGACGAAATTAATCAATGCATTGATGATGATGATGATGATGATATGATTTAATAAATAACAAAAAGATTAATGGTTTAACTTACGTTATATTAAAACGTTTACTTTAATTTCATATCTGATATTCGTTACACGTGAGAAACACGTTTTTAATTACGTATTTGATTTTAATATATATCGAGGATATATAATATAATAATAGATTAAGATTTATGATAGATTATTTGGCTACCAATTATTTTCATTTCCTCTATTTCTCTATCGTTCAATCTTCTTGTAATCGAATACCACTTCGGATATCGTTTGATCGTAAAAGCCAATGTGATTCTTAACTTAGAAAAAAAGAAAGAAAGAAAGAGAGAGAGAAGAAAGATTCACTTCTCTTACGTTTATCACCGTATATCCAACGCGACATGCATCGAACGCATAATGCGTGGCTGCGGTTCCCCATATGCAGTCATCTCAGGTTTCCGAGGTTTAATTGTACCGGCGAGACGGTTAACTCGCAACTGGAAGTGCGCTAAACGTCACAACGTTAAGACCTTTTCCTATTATCGAGACGTTGCTAAGTTTATGTTATTCTACTACGCTATTTTACATGATTTTTTCAATATTTTTTACATTGATTTTTATCAACGACCATGCCACGCTGCAAGCACTAGTTCCCGTTCGATCACAAAAATCAAGCAACATTGGGACACGGTTTTTAATACTTGCATGGGTGACCACTTTAGGAACACCGTCTGCTGTTTGTTTCCAAGATTCTGTCTTTTTTCTAGATACATTTTTATAATGATAGTAATAATCTACATTCACTCCTCATATGACTTTTTCCAAAACGCACACCGAAAAAAGTATAACTTCAAAAAAAGTTATTATAACAGAACCGAAAAATCCTAACAAAAAGAAGATGATGATTTTTATTCCTATCCTTCTTCTTATTATATTATTTCTCAAAGATGAGAATAAAAAATAAGAGGAAAGAAAGATAAGGATCTGCATTCTCGACGAGAGGTAATTTCATATTCCAAAAGCAGCCTTTAACGAGGACAGTAATAACATTGATACTGTCAGAGTAAGGAAGATAGAAATAAAGAGAAAGAGAAAGAGGAGAATATGTGTTCGGATCTTGTCTCACGAAATCGGGTTGCACCTTATTCTCCTTATCTGAACGATCCGATCGAAGAATCGATTTTTCGCGAAAACCCATGCTGCCGTTTGTCGACCACCTGTCAATAAGCTCCAATCAGTTCCAAGGTGTACGAGTATTCCCTCTCATCAGTGTACCTCAACTCTTGCATGCTTTTACATAATTGGAAAATTAGTCAGAACGTTTGATGTCCCGCTGACAGAGAACAACCTTCGTCGTCTCGTTAGTCAGCCTCGAAAATATTCTCTATGACAGAGTATTATCAAAACGTGTGTTACATTCATTATTCTATGTTTTCCCTTTCGTTGCATAATAATTAAGATAAAGTCTCAAACATTAATTGAGACGTTTATTTCGAAAATGGCATAAGTCACTTTTCTTCAAAAAAATTCAGTTAATGGCAACACTAATTACAATTGAACGGTATCTTTTCATTTAAAAAATAAAAAATAAAAAAGTGACTTACATCACTATCAAAATAAACAGCTTAATTATATAGATGAAAGTATCTCTATCATTTTTAGATATATACTAGATATATTATTCGTGAAAGTGTGTGTGAGAGAGAGAGAGAGAAAGAAACGAAGAAAAATGATAGAAGAAACTGTTCGAGAGGGAGGACGTGAAAAATCCAGTATTTCCAGTATTTCTAGTATCGACGTAGTATCTTGCTTCGTAAGAACGAGGAAGAGGAGGAGGAGGATGAGGAGGATGAGGAGAAGGATGATGATTCGAGGCTCTTTGACTCGGACGTCAGAAGTAAACGTTTTCGCGATGAAGCTTCGCGCCTTTGAGGAGGAGCACGTGGCCGAGGTTGAAGAATTCCGAGCTCTCGTGGAATCTCAATGAGAAGACAGAAACTTTTGTCGTCCTCTTGACAACAATATTTTTAAAACGACAATGTACACATATTCCGCGGAATAATCAAATCGTCGTCACACTCGCGTTGTCAACTTTCATCGAAAATTTTCATTCTCATTTTTTCTTTTTTCGGATTTTTGTTTTATGAATTACAATCGATCGAAATTTAACTCACCTAAAAATCTCCGAACACAACATATCGTCGTATGATCACTTCGTGTCGTCATCTCCGTCCCATTATTTCTCATTGAATCCAAAAAACAATACTCTATATACGTAATAATCTCAGTCGTACCTGATTTAAAACGAGACAATAGAAATATAGGCCGATCGAATTGCATAAAAAAAAGAAACACACCGCGTGTTAAACTTAAAAAACTTGTACAAGACACACACACGATCCGTTAATTAATTAATCTCCCACGCGTCACCGTAAAATCCTGCGTAAGAATTTCTAACGTCACCGAAAAAATACACCAAATTCGTGACCGAAATTTATCTGATGTATTTTTTGTTGTAGAAAAAAAAAACCAAAATTCTTTCAATCCGTTCGATAAATGAAATAGATTTAATCACTATATGGGGTTTATATTGTATTAGACGATAAACGATCGAATGCAACTTTGCAAAATAGATTTGTTTTTTAATTTATTTAAACGTAAGAAAAATAAGAGAGAAGATGATATTGTGTGATCACCGGTACGAGATCAGCACAGTGAATGCAACCGAGAACTAACTCTGACGAGCTGGTATGACATCCTCCTCCACCTCCTCCTCGTGGCCACGTGGGGACTACGTTCGAAAAGTTGAATTTTAGTGGGGAGGGAGGAATATTCGTTGGCCGCGGAGTGAAAAACTGCCAACACTTGAATAGATCAGGCCCGGGCCCGGCCCGGGTCCGGGCAATCGACACGCCGATGAAAAACGTGGCTACCGAGTTGGTGCCGTTGTCGATGGTTCTCAGCTGGACACCACCACCAACCACCCACAATCTTCCTTCCCTTCTTCATTGAATATTTTGTCTCGATTTCACCCGTTCATCAACTAGGGCTAACTTGAAACCTATCATTTTTATTATCCTTGACGAATCACCATAGATCAAAACTCTGACGAATCAGAAACTTGCACACAGCTTGCAAGTTTGAATTTAAAATAGTAAACGTGAGAGTATACTCATTCATTTCTATCAAACGTAAGACCGATGATACATCATCATATTCCATGGGGTTTTCAAGCAGCTTATTTTCGATTTATGTGATCGACTTTTAAGAATATTATTTCGAAGGGAAAGAGAGAAAGAGAGTGGGGAGTAAGAATGAAAAATCGTTACAATCGTTTGGTTCTATGGAAGAAAATTCGTGAACGTCTCTATTCAATAAGAAACCATGAAAGAAAGAGAGGAAAGAAAGAAACCACGAAATTTAGTGGGTTTGAAAAGAGCACGAGCCGAAAAAGTGTCACCTGGTCGTCGTTTCCCTTCGACAATAGAAAACCCCAAATGTTTCCTAAATAGGCGTATCGAATTGTAACAAATCACTCGCACCAATGGAAGGGAGTCTCGGTTGTTCCCTCTTCGACGTTTATTCCGAAAAATTTATGAAGCATTGATGTTACGCTAGTTTAACTAACCCTCACGTTTAACGTTTAACGCCAATAAATTGTCATAATTTACGAATCACACCGTTTATAATCGCGAGGATTACTTCTGAGAACGATTTTCGCGATTTTGTTAATAAATTAAATGTTAATAAAAAGTATTATCAGTTTCTTTTAAGTTGAAATCATTTCCTTTCAAATCCGAAAAAAAGGACGGAGTATAAATAAATAATAAATAAATTAAATAAATATATAAACGGTAGACAAAACTAGACGAAATTTATTCAGGTAATTCGGCATCAATAAAAGTAAACGTTATCGCGTGGCAGCTTGTGTCGACAATCAGGCTCGTAAAATCCTAATTTTTTTTCGGCTTAGATAGGCTTCTTAAATTCTTTTCAAGCATGATAATCTACTCTCTCTCTCTCTCTCTCTCTTTCTCACTTATTCCACGGATAAGTTAATTCTCGTCACCCGCATAAAATTCCGATCCAACATATTGGTCCATTGATGTTCAATAAGAAAATTCAGGTTCAATTGATCACGAATGAACCGAGATTTGTCTTACGAACACGAATGCGAACCGAAAATTTGTCTACGAGTCATTTCATTTCGAAACTTGTTAACATTAATTAATTAATTAATTAAATACTGTGTCGTTAATTTTATGAATCCTACGGAACGAGTCATCCTTATTCCTCGAAATTCTTGTATATCATATACTCGTTACTTTTTTCAAACGTAAAATAATACCGAGAAAACGTACTATACTATTCACGAATTCGTCATCGTGTTTATCGTATCGTTTAATAGCGAATACCAAATAAAAAAAAAAAAAACCGAAAAAAAAGTTATCTGTCTGGCGTCGTCGATTTAAAAGAGACATCATAGGCGTTTAAACTATCCGTATGGTGTCGAGAAGTAAAATTGTCTTGTTGATTAAATTCAATCTTTCTCTCTTTCTATTTTCTTATGGGTGGTTGTTCCTAAAGGAGTAGGTCGTACTCGTGCCTGGAGGCTGGTGCCACGTGAAGTGGCAGATATAGTCGTCTACGATGACGACAACCACAAAGATGTTGAAGTAGAAGAAGAAGAAGATAAGAAAGAGGAAGAGAGGAAGAGAGGAAGAGAGGAAGAGAGGAAAGAGGAGACGAACGACTGGCGAAACGTTACGTGAAGAGTCATCGTGCGTGAAGTGTTCTTCCAAGGGACGACGAGTCAAGAAAAAGGATAGCAAGGATAGAAAGGGGGATACATGGGGATACAGGGGGATACAGGGGGAGTAAGAGGGTGGAGAAACGCGCGACATGGTTTTTGCTCGAAAGCCGCGACGTTCCGCCGGCGTCACATTCATTCCCGACACGCTTCCCGTCATCTTTCGATAAGAAAAACTATCTAAAAGGCGCGAGCCGGTACATAACTAACAGTTCAAAAGAATAACACGCGTCGTCATCTATGGCGCGTGGCGACGATGACGACTATTTCGTCCTTCCAATTTTTATTTGCGAATTAATCTAATGCCCTGGATATACGTTTCTTTACAAATATTCTTTTTAGTTGTTTTATATAGGAAAATTTATTTCTATTCGTAATATGTGAGAGAAAAGTAGATATTTGTTTACGATTTTATTTTCATTAGATTGTAGATTCTTTTCTTCCTCCCCCTCCTTTTTATCCCTTACCCATTATAAAAAAAGAAACATACGTGTACTGATAATTATGACTAATTTTTTAGTTCAATATCATAATTACACATACTTATATGTGGTGTAAAAGAATATTATGAAAAAGATAAATTAACAAACAATATAAAAAATATTTTAGTGATATACTAATCGTAATACCATCCATACGATAAGTTCATATTTATTCGACTTAGAAATAGAAAGGAAAATTTCTTAAAGGATGATCCACGCCTAATCGAGATCTCCCATTGGACTGTCGCATTCCTCGTACCTCACTCGAGACGATTTAAAAGGGTTGAATAGCTCGATGCTCTTAACCAGCCGAAGGATATCGCCCTTTCCCTCTTTGAATTTTCGTCGTTCCATGCCTCCTCGTTAATTCGTTCGTTAATCTACGTACTACGTTATACCAAAAAAAGCCACGGTTAATTGAGTCTCTGGAATTTCATTTAGGCAACCGATAACTTTTTTTTTCAAACGACCTCCGTGATCGAGTGGGAAAATTTCTTAGAAAAATCTACGAAAAAAAAAAANAAAAAAAAAAAAAACCGAAAAAAAAGTTATCTGTCTGGCGTCGTCGATTTAAAAGAGACATCATAGGCGTTTAAACTATCCGTATGGTGTCGAGAAGTAAAATTGTCTTGTTGATTAAATTCAATCTTTCTCTCTTTCTATTTTCTTATGGGTGGTTGTTCCTAAAGGAGTAGGTCGTACTCGTGCCTGGAGGCTGGTGCCACGTGAAGTGGCAGATATAGTCGTCTACGATGACGACAACCACAAAGATGTTGAAGTAGAAGAAGAAGAAGATAAGAAAGAGGAAGAGAGGAAGAGAGGAAGAGAGGAAGAGAGGAAAGAGGAGACGAACGACTGGCGAAACGTTACGTGAAGAGTCATCGTGCGTGAAGTGTTCTTCCAAGGGACGACGAGTCAAGAAAAAGGATAGCAAGGATAGAAAGGGGGATACATGGGGATACAGGGGGATACAGGGGGAGTAAGAGGGTGGAGAAACGCGCGACATGGTTTTTGCTCGAAAGCCGCGACGTTCCGCCGGCGTCACATTCATTCCCGACACGCTTCCCGTCATCTTTCGATAAGAAAAACTATCTAAAAGGCGCGAGCCGGTACATAACTAACAGTTCAAAAGAATAACACGCGTCGTCATCTATGGCGCGTGGCGACGATGACGACTATTTCGTCCTTCCAATTTTTATTTGCGAATTAATCTAATGCCCTGGATATACGTTTCTTTACAAATATTCTTTTTAGTTGTTTTATATAGGAAAATTTATTTCTATTCGTAATATGTGAGAGAAAAGTAGATATTTGTTTACGATTTTATTTTCATTAGATTGTAGATTCTTTTCTTCCTCCCCCTCCTTTTTATCCCTTACCCATTATAAAAAAAGAAACATACGTGTACTGATAATTATGACTAATTTTTTAGTTCAATATCATAATTACACATACTTATATGTGGTGTAAAAGAATATTATGAAAAAGATAAATTAACAAACAATATAAAAAATATTTTAGTGATATACTAATCGTAATACCATCCATACGATAAGTTCATATTTATTCGACTTAGAAATAGAAAGGAAAATTTCTTAAAGGATGATCCACGCCTAATCGAGATCTCCCATTGGACTGTCGCATTCCTCGTACCTCACTCGAGACGATTTAAAAGGGTTGAATAGCTCGATGCTCTTAACCAGCCGAAGGATATCGCCCTTTCCCTCTTTGAATTTTCGTCGTTCCATGCCTCCTCGTTAATTCGTTCGTTAATCTACGTACTACGTTATACCAAAAAAAGCCACGGTTAATTGAGTCTCTGGAATTTCATTTAGGCAACCGATAACTTTTTTTTTCAAACGACCTCCGTGATCGAGTGGGAAAATTTCTTAGAAAAATCTACGAAAAAAAAAAAAGGAATGCCATTATAACTCAATAAAGTATTCTACGCGTAGACAAAAGAGTGTACTTTAATTTAGTATAAATTTTATTAAAATATATTCACTTTTAGCATAAAAAATATTCATAAAATCATAAAATCTAGATTCAGAAAATCTATTTGCTGCAAAGTACCCAGAGTGGCACCTGTACAAATCAAACTGTTTGCGTTTTGTTTAAGTAACAATTTTCCTAAACCTTTTTTCGATTGCAATGTAGAGTCAATCAATGAAAAAACAGATGAACTTTTGTTTAAAGTATTTGTTTGTCAAATTATAGGAAGTAATTAAAAAATCGTGAGCAGAATTATGTAGAACACTCTGTATATATCTTGTTGTGTGTAATGGATGACGAATGAACGACTAAATAAATTACGTGGCTCCGAGAAAATGCGCTTGAAACGGAACGTGATCGCCTAATCACCGAGCTAAACGTTGAGAGCTCGAAAAACTCGGTCATCTCTCGTATCGGTTTAGCTTCGGTCTAGGAAACAACCTAACAATTCGTGCAGCTTGACGCGTAAGCTCACATTACGAAGAAACGTGATTCATTTACTATAGCGACGGAAGGGCACGAAACGTTTGCCATCGGTAGTATTACGATGACGTCAGATTACGAAACGAACACGCGTGTTCCAATGGTCTTTCACCTAACTGACGTTTACAAATAAAAAAAGAAACGAAACAACATAATGATCGATTTTCTTTTCATAATAAATGCACACGAGTGCATCAATTGTGGTGGGTATCTGAGTTAAAACCTAATTCACATCTAATGAGATTCTTCAACTTTTGCGAAAGATCCGAACGAAGGGAAGAAAACCTTTCGAAATTTGTACGCGTGACTTACATTTTGTTTTTTTATACTCTTTCAATAGTTCTTTTTCTTTTTACAAGGATCAAAAGTCTTGAGAGTAGAAAGAAAAGGAGTCTTTTTTTAGAAGAGGAACGTATGAAGAAAGAGCCGAAATTTGTATTATTCTATTTTTCTCTTCATCTCTCATTGCGTGTTCTTGTATCGTACGATTCAACTCATAGCGCTCGTGCCTCGACGTTTGTTGTGCTCGGCCGTAATCTGTAATGGGCTCTATGGGGGTATTTAAATAACCATTTCGCCCACCCACCATCGTCACTTAAACTCTCACTCGTTTTTTCTCTTTCGAAGAAAGAGTATATCTCGCGTGCTATCGTCAAAGGATGACCACGTTTCTCTCTCTCTCTCTCTCTCTCTTTTTCATTATTTCTTTCTCTTTTGCTTTCGGTACCTTTTCAATTTTTTTACCGTTAGCTCCAGACATAAGAGAGAGAGAAAAAAAAAAAAAAGAAAGATGATTGTTTGATTTATCGAAAATTAAAATTAATAATAAAAAAAAAAGAAAAAAGGATAAAGATTTATTTTCGGAGACACTTCTTTCGTAATAATAATAATAATAATATTAATAATAATAATAATAATATAAAGAAGAGTAGAGAATTTCTGGAAAACTTTCACTTTCGTTTTAAACATCGTCCTGCCATTCGAGAATGATGATCACTCGTACATATTTTTATGTAATAAACCATCGTTTAAATTGTCTTTCTTTAACGTATACGTATTTTTATTATTATCGTTTTATATATATATATATATATAATCCTCTCAGCGTTATATTACGAATGCAAGAATTCAACGAAACACAATGTCGTTGGAAAATAATTCGTATGACAAGTAAAGATACTTTTTTCTTTTTTAGTTTTCAATGACGATGACGATGACTCATTCAGCCGGTAGAATTAGTCATGCGAAACTGGTAGCAGATGAGGAATCCGCACAAAAGCCGTCGCACTTTTAGGGCCCTATTCAAATAGCAACTCGATACATCGAGTATTACGATCCGTTAATCCAAAAAATTAGAAATGTAATCTAAACGGTGTTCGGAACATTGTACGTTCGATAAAAATATACGATGTGTCTATGTAACAAAAAAAGAAAGTTTAAGAAATAATATAATTCATAAATCGAAATTTATGATCCATGCCTACTCTGAGAGTGATGTATTTTTTCAAATATTGCAAATCTTGATAATGGAAAATGATCTCTACGTGCAAAAATGATGATGAATTCCGTACTTCATCCTATCGATGAACTTAAAACCCACTTACTATCTATCTCGATGACAAACACGCGTGATAAAGTATGGATCATAAATAAAATGTCACGATAGTTGAGAGAGACGGATTTCGTTGAAACAACGTATTCCGAGATAATAAAAAAGCGTAATATATAAAAATATTAAATAATCTTTAATTTGACAGAAAAAAAGAAAGAGAGAGAGAGAAGGGAATCATGAAATTCCAAAAAGGAAGTTAGCGGTTGTTATTCATTGATAACAAAACGAAACCGTGGGAGTAGGTATGTCACACTGTATATACA
The DNA here is from genome assembly GCF_001313835.1 of Polistes canadensis. Lineage (NCBI taxonomy): Eukaryota > Metazoa > Arthropoda > Insecta > Hymenoptera > Vespidae > Polistes > Polistes canadensis. The sequence goes on from NW_014569876.1 coordinate 60,559, forward strand.
TGCATGGGTCAGATAAGAAGACTTTCAACTTCGATGGAATAAGCTAAATGGTTTGAAAGAAAATTTCTAAGAATTTGACAAGCGAAATGAGACGAAAATAAAAAGGAATGACGTAATTCGATTTAGACCAACCCCTCCAGCCCCCTTTGTCCTCTTGTCTATCACTTCTTCGCGATATCTTTTCGATTCTACGTTGTCTACTTGTAGTGACGAGTACTTGAAATGTTTGCTTAACCCAGAAAAGGGCCCCAATACCATTGGACACCTTATCGGCACATTAAAAGCCGACCTACTCTCTCTTTCTCTTCTTTTTCTTATTTTTATTTCTAACGATAATGTGTCTCCTTTCCTTTCATGATTTCACCTAACTGAGATTACACGATGATCGTTTAATATTTCGAAGTAATTTGTTCATTAACTTCTTGAAAATCTTCTTAAATTAGTCATAATCGATGAAGCTCGTAATGTTGTCCACTTTTCGAACGGTTAACAACACACGCGTGTGTGTGTTCTCAATATTTTTCATTCTATTTTATTTAGATTTATTTTAAGTGTACCGATACACGATGAACTAACATACTCGTTGAAGTAATCGAGAATTTATTCGCGATAAAGAAAGTTGCCTCACAAGAAGAAGAAGAAGAAGAAGAAGAAGAAGAAGATGAAGTATCGTGAGATGATCATGAAAATAGTTCGTTAAGTATCGAATGAAGTATAATACCTAAGTTAACGCGCATTCTCGATATATCTAATTAAAACGTTCTTAGATAAAAAGTAAAATAAATAAATAAAGAAAGAAGGAAAGAAGGAATAAAAAGAAACGAGAAACGATAAGTATGAGATGAAACGAGAAAAATAGAAGAATCATTTTCGCGATAACGAGTTAAAGCGGTTGAATACAATTAGCGATGAAATCAATCGTTGCACCGTGGAACGGCCATCAATATGCATAATCACACGGGCGCCATTAACGAAGACCTTGCACATACATATATATATATATATATTTATCAGTATAATACTTGTGCATACTAAACGTACATTCTCCTTCCCCTACTCCTACAATTACCTTGACGTAGATCGTTTGCGTGTGCGTGAACGAGTAGTTTTAAATGTAATTAGCGAATGATTTGCACCGAGTAAACGATAATGTCGATAGAAAATTGAAAATAGAAATAAATAAATAAAAAAGGAAAGAAAATGAGAAAAAAAAAGAAAGAAAAATGATAGAACCAGTCCAAGGCGGTCGTTTCATCTACACTCCTCGCAGGAGGGATTTCGTCATGGCCGAGTGATATCCAATCGGGAATATAGTAAGCAGGAACGTGGTATCCAATCGGCGGTATGGATTGCCACTAATTGGCCTCGATATTCAACGACGATGACCTAACCGCGTCCAGGTGGTCCGATATGGCGTCCCCATGGACTGGCTTGTCAATGTGAAGCTTCTCGAGTTTATTTCACAAGCGCGCACACACGAATTCGAATTATTTTCTATTTATTTTCTTTTTTTTACCCCATTTAAACAGGTGGGGGGACGATTTTATCGGTGATATTAAAAGGGGTTGAAGAAACGATAACAACCCCCTTTTTTTCGAAAGAGAATTGTATTGAATAATCAAGGAAATAATTATTAATCATCGATTCAATAATTAAACATCTGATTATCCAAATTGAACAATTGATAATTCGTTGTAGGTTGATAATTATTCGCATTAACTGTGACAAGTTTTGAGAATATCATTAGGAGTCATCGATGAGACCATAAAATGTATTCCCCCATGCTATAAGCTCGATTCATGTTATACGATCTGCAGTAATATCATCGATTGGTCTTCTTCCACGCCGGTGGTCTTTCTTATTTCTTAATTAATTTTACTAGCTCTTCTTTTCCTTCACCTCCTAATCCTCATCCTCATACTCCTTATCCTCCTCATCCTTCTCCTATTAGTTAACAACGTTTAAAATGAGGAAGCTGAGTATATACCACATATATGTTGTTTTTTCTTCTTTTTATTATTATTATTATTTTTTTTTTCGCTGGTGTTCAATTAAATGAGAAAGAGAGAGAGAGATACTGTTAGTATTTAACAGGATACCAACAGGATTTTCGGTTCATCGTTAACAAATAAACGTAAGTGAAATAATTGCCAAATAAATTCGCGCTTCTCATCTCATCATTTCAATCATTCTCTCCTACCCTCTCCCCCTCTTTTCTCTTTTTCTTTCTTTTAATAAACTTGGCAATTCTAATTTCTGTTTACCCTTTACGTTATTTCGAACGATGTGCTAAAACCTGACCCGTGGGTTCGCACCTTTTTTCGATCGATCTTTCGATTACTCGACAGAAATAACTTTGCAAACTTAGTACACGTTTCATTTGCAAAGAAAATTTCACAAAGCGTTAATTGCAACGAACAATGAGAAATGTTATCCTTATGGTTTTGAATTAAGTAACGTTAAACATAATCGACTGAAAAATACGACGATTTTCAATAGGTCAAGGAGATAGAAATCCGAAAAAAAACAAGTGTCGTAAATTGTTCCTTAAATAGAAAAATTATTCGAATGATTTCACGAATCTAAAAAAGTTTTGAACAATCTGACGTAAGGTTAGAGATGATTTCGAAGAAAATCTGACTACTTTAAGTAGATAAAGTCAACGATAGTCAGACAACTCGATTGATAGTCTTCCAATCTTCGAGTAAGTTTTCCCAAACTTTTTTTGCATCTTTCAAATAAGAAAATGCACCTAATAAGTTGGCGTATTATATATAACAAAACAAAAGAAAAAATAATGAATCTTTAACAATACATATATATAAAATACTTGAATGTATTTATGTATGTTCTATTCTTTTATTTTGGCAACCTATTCCCATAGTACAAAGTGAAAACTGTAACAACAGTTGACACAATTTTGTATGCCACCTCTTCGAACATCATACGATCCTATAAGTAAATCTAACTTTCCATAGAACTTGGATAATTTCTAGAATTAGATCACTCGTGATATGTTTTTCCCAAACGCGTTTTACCCCAAAAGTAAGTATAATAAATAGAAAAAAATAATTGAAAAGTGTGTCACACTACCGAAGTTTCTCCATATTAAATCTTACCATGGCAAACAACAACACATCTGATTATTCCCCGGAAATATGTATGTATGTATCATAGTATATCTTTCATTGTGGTTTTACGGGGCGCGTGCGTACAGGATTACGTTCCACGTGCGGCCAGAATGCATTAGTAAGAGAAAGAAGAAACGAAATGGAAAAGAATGAGAGAAAGGAGGTGAGATGAGGTGAGGTGAGGGAGGTGTGCGTGTTCAAACGTACACACACCCTCCCCCTCGACCGCAAACATTGTGTCACGGTCAGGAAAGCACGCGTAGTATCGCGTGTAGGTAGACGCCGGCGGGTCCGGCACGATGAATTATACATTGCGAATGTTTTCGGCATTCGAATTTGCATCAGGCAAACGGCTACCGCCTGCTATTCTTAGCCCCAGGACACCAACCAACCAACAAACCAACCAACTGACTAACCAACCAACCCCTTCTACTCTTTTTCTATCTATCCTCTTTCCTCTTCATTCTGAGACAAAAAGAAAAGTATCTGTTTAAGATGTACGATCTTTAAAAGACAAAACCCCTTTTCTCGTATCTAGCTTGTTGTAGGATATACAAATTGCTGGCGCTATAAGATACAATCTCAACTAAATTCGAAATTAATTAGCAGTGGTCGCGTGTCTACTACTCGGCTTGAAAATTAACGAGCCGAATTTGTCCTAGGGGGGATTTCACGAACCGAACGTTTTGTTCTGTCTTCTGTGATATTCTATGTTTGAAGTTATACTTATTTTGGCACGTTTTGGAAAGTGAATTTAGATGCTACCGAAATATCATTGGAAAATATTCCAGCTACGTCCTATCGAAGTTAGAATCTACCATCTTGAAATTCTCATCTACGAAACGTGTGTCTTTCTTTTAGATAGTTCTTTTATTTTTTTACACATTTTATCCAACAACGAAATTTATTGTACTCCTGTGCGAAATGGAGCACACATTTTCAGTATATTATTCGAGTGTGAGTAATACTCTTCTCGTTGCATAGAGTGTGTAAACGGAAGAAGATACAAGAATGGGACGTCTTGTTCTGGATTTTCAAACGTGAATGGTTGTTGCGAGACTCTCGTCGCATTTTCGTTGTCCTCGTTGTTGTCGTCGGAAGAGAACGCTTATCGCGAGAGACGCGCGATAATAAACGTCTGCTTTACGAGCGTGGAAATGAGATACGAATGAAGTCAAGACCAAGAGAGAGAGAGAGAAAGAGAAAGAGAGAGAGAGAGAGAGGAACAATGAATAAAGGGTCGCATCTTGGGAATTCCGACGTTTGTTTTGCGCACGCTGCCGGAAAACGCAGTCGGACTGATAAAATTTTGCAACGAAATTACGATCGTTTCTGATTAAAGTGAGATGTATATATATATATATATATATATATATAAGAACACGGTGACTGATTAAAAAAGAAAAAGAAATTATTTTCGTAATAAGATACCTCGTGTCTATGTATATTTCGCAAAAATTATAACTATAAAAGTTTAATCCCTTAACCTAAGATTTATGTTAGAAAATTGTAATTTTATTTTGATTTATATTAGATTAAATTAGTACAAATATTTCTAATTTTAAGAGGGCCAACCGTATGTTAAGGGGTTAATCATTTAATTATGCATTACAAAATATAATCGTTTTTAAACGAATGTAATCATAATTATGCACATTTCCTACGATTCTACTATTCGTTAGACGAATGAGAAATGTATTCTATTAATACAAATCATGTAAATCTCGATGACGTTTCCCTCTCTCTCTCTTTCTTTATATTTTTTATCTTTTTTTAACATACTACTCTCGTGATTCATTACGCTCGAGAACGAAGCACGAGACTCTCGCTCGTAAACTGAGGACAGAAGGAAAACAATAGCCATTGCAATCTTCTCGAGCACCGATTATGGTGGTAGTAGTAGTGATGGTGTTAGTCTGGTACCTATTACGAATATATTATATTCAGGGATGAACCGACAAAGGATAAACCAAGAAGAAGAATGACCGATGAAAGATGCCACCATACTACCATGACGATTTTCACACAGGTGAGAGACTTGAAATCTCCAAATTGAGAGACGGACGGACAGACAGACAGACAGACAGACAGAGATCTCTCTCTCTCTCGAAAAAGAAATAAAGAAGATAAAAAATAGAGGAGTGACATATTCTCGAGATGAGAAGAAAGAATCAACGTTTTTCGGTATGTGTCTGTGTGTGAGTTAAGTCGAAAAAGGAGAGGACAGGAGCGGTTAACGGGGCAAAGGGGCCCGAAGGGGGGCCCAAAGGGGGTCAGTAAGGAAGACGCGAGTCGGACACGCAACAGAGACGCCCCCGTTGTAAATTACCTCGCGGTAGGTGGAAGAGTGGAACTCCGAAGTGAACTCTCGTCAGAGGAGAAAACGATGACGAGGAACCGAAAAAGAGAGAAAGAGAGAAAGAGAGGGATAACCGTGATGACGAGACAAAGGTAATGCTCGTCTCTGAGGTAAAAGAGTTCTTATACCTCCCACCCCCTTCCCCCCTCTCCCTCTCTTTCTATCTCTTTTTTCTCACCGTCTTACTTACTCTTTCTCTTTCTCGAATAACCAAGTTCACCTTTCAAAGCGACTAATTAAGAAGTCAGACTAATTCAATTATAATTTATACCTCGGCACTAAGCTTGAGTAACCAGCCCTCTTTTGCTTTTCCTCGCTGTGGTAACGAGCAATCAATTATCTCCCTTTTTCTTTTTTTTTTTTAAATGCCACGTGTCCCGTTGTTATAATAATTGGCAATAATTTGGCTAAGATTTCGGGCTTTTCACCGAGTCCGAATAATTCGAAAACAGAAAGAGAGAAAGAGAGAGACCATAATCATATGAAAGGGAGTTTTTAGATGGGAGAAAGTTATTCCCATAAGGGATATATCGAAGTTCTTTTTTTTTTCAAAGCTTGTGTTGAATGAAGGTAGAAAAAAAGAGAGAGAGAGAGGGGAAAAGGGATGTATATATCTGGATGATGATGAAGAAGAAGAAAAAGATGAAACGTAGAAGGTGGAGACGATGTTCTTCTCTCATGTCAGAGACGAGATTGAAACGTTCTACGTTATTTGTTTCGAGTGCAGCAACGTGCTCCGCCCCAAATTCTCTCTCTTTGTTTCTCTCAGGTTTCTCCGGAAGCTCATCACTTCCACGCTTTCTTCACTGTTTCTTCTTCTTCTTATTATTCTTCTTCTTATTTTTGTTCTTCTTGTTCTTTTTCTTTTTCGTAGAGAACAACTACGAAGAACCTTTTTGCCCTTTCGAGACCTTAAAGAAACGAATATCCTCTGCGTGGGCGGTATACTTTAAGAGACACACGCGGCCTTGAAGTCCTGACGATTATTAGAAACGAGTGACGTCGTCAAATGAAATATCTTCGTGTCAAGCTCGGTGTCAAGGATTAACTTGCATCTACCCATCAAGGATACAATCAAAAAAAAAAGAAATTACGATGAAATTAAATGGAAGCATTAGATTGATCCTTGCATTTTATCTCGAGTTCTATTAAGATTCTATATTTCTTATTTCTATACTAATTTATAATATCACTTTTGCGAAATAATTGATCATGAAATATTAAATGCAGTAGTTTAATGTTCATTTTATTGTCACGAAGAAAATTAATTAATTGAGTTATAAAAAAGTTCAAGAAACATATTTCTAAATTTGAGAGAGATAAGGAATTATTATTATTATTAGTAGTAGTAGTATTATTTTGTTGTTTTATTTTATTTTGAGTAAAAATCTGAAATCTAACGCGGCATTCCATCCTCCTGCTGTTTTAATCGTCCTATAAAAAATAAAAATCGATTAACGTTGCAGTCGAACTAAAGAAAAAGTTGGAGTTTCGTGTCATAAAATAAAGAAACAAACGGACGAGGAATCGAACCGAGTGTTCTAATCGACTCGGCAAATATCGTTCGTGTAACTACGATGTGCTGCCAACCGACTGAGACTGGTTTACACAAACGTCGATATGCAAATTAGGAGAAAGCTTTCCCATCTCTTTCTTTATTTTTTTATTACTTTTTCTCTCATACTCTTTCTATTTTCTCTTTAGGATTTTTCTCGTGCATGATTTTTCGCGTGACTCTTCTCGTCATAGTTTACAAGACTCACTCACCCAACCCCTCACCCCGTTTATCGAAGTAAACTCGAAAATTATGCAACCACGACGTAATAGTAAACTCGTGTCGATCCGAATCACCAAGCTAAACTTAGAAAACGAATTGAAAATTTGACGATCCTAGTGCACGCGAACCTAAAACGAAGATTGAACGAATGAACAAACGAACGAACGGCCTGGCCTTGTTGTAAAACCTAATCGGTTTTATCTTTAAAACGTTAAAATTTAAGAGAAGTCATTATTTATCACGAAAGGAGGAGGCCTAATTTTTTTTATGCATTGTATTCAAAAATCAAGTTGGAACAGTTTGAAAAGCATATTTTTTTGTCATCTAATTACAATCTAAAATATCGAAATTTTATGCTTTAAAATTTAAAATCTAATTTTGTATTGACCCGTGTTAATTGTCACGAAAGGAGGAGGCCTAATTTTATTGTATGTAGAATATTTTGTTTTGTTTTATTACGACATATGATTGAACATAAAAATCTTGACATTTTCTTCCTTTCGTTCCTTTCTCATTTTTTTTCTCAGAAAATAAGACGGTATCTCGAAGGTACAAAGGTACCAAGGAAACGACAGTACTTCTCTTTCTCTTATTTCTCTTTCTCTTTCTCTTTGAAACGAAGGGAGTCCCGGTCTAGACGTCGATGAGAGGGGAAGCAAAGAGAACGGAAGAGATGTCGTGCGTCGTGTTCCCTCTATAAATACATTTACCTTGTTTGCAGAGCACTTGTATATGGTTGGTCCGTTTACGTGGAATGTGACTCTTGCACAGTGGTCTTTTCGATCGGTTGAATTTTCGGTCCATGACGATGAACACGAAGAAGAAATACGAACGATGAGAATAATGACGATGATCACGATGATAATGAATAATAATAATAAGAAGAAGAAAAAGAAGATGTAAAAGAATAAGTTAGAAACGTTATTTCGAAATCTCAGATCGTGAAAAATGTCAAAATGAACGTTGCGTTTCCTATGAACAACATGTAAGAGTGGCTTTCTTCGAATGAGCCACATACCGCGCATACCGTGCGTCACACGATGATGATGTTTACAGTCTACCACGTACCGTATGACGTACTCAATTACGAGTGTAAATTATTTAAACGACGATGAAAATGCACGTAAGATAACTTTGACAAATTTAATTCAATATCCTATATTACACTATAATACTACGAATTTTAAACGTCATCCTTTTCGGTACGATTTCATTTCATATTGAATTGATTTTTTGTTTTTTTTTTTTTTTTCTATCGATCCTTCTACTTGAATTGATCTCACGTGTTCTTGGTAACAAGATTGTTTAGATAAAAATAAACTTTGGAAGTTAACGTAAAACGTTGAGAAATCTGAAAGTGTCTCTTCATTTTTATATCTATATCTCGAAACGATGGTTCTCCACTTTAGATATGTAGACATATTTTTTTACATTGTTTTCTACGCAGACGAATTGTTACGAGTGATATATGTAAACTGTAATAAGTGAAATAATTAATAGATGAATCGAGAATCAATCGAATACCCCGAACTATTATTTCTCAATCTCTCATTCAACTTATTATATTATATAATTACATAATATCTGTGATTTATCTTTTATATAATATAACCAATTAACACACACACACATAGAAAACTATAATACGAAGAGATAAAAGAATTCGAGAAATGTAATGACTCGAGAGAGAGAGAAAGAGAGAGTTTCATTTTTATCTTTAATCGTGCAATACCTCGTAACACGATTCTTTTAGTTGTCTATCACTTGCGTTGTGTTATTGTTTAGACTATATTATATATTTCCTTTTAAAATCTACGTATATACACAATTATATACGTATGTGTGTTAGCTATATTAATGACAGACGTGTATTAGGAGCTCTCGTATTAGATAACATCGGCTATCTTTTTAATTACAAAAACGTAACGTCAACTCTTAAAGATGTCATTGCTTCGACACCGCAGTCTTATAATAATACTTTTTCATGCACGATAAAAATGATATTATCGGTGTTGGTATAAAACATTTAATTGTCGATTATTCGTGATACTCATTTTCTTGCTTGCTTTGCAGAAAAAAATAAACAATAATAAGTAGAAAAATAATAAAAATAATAAAACTTTCGTATATTTTTTCCTAATAAAAAAATGGTTACCGGTATGAGATTGGTTATTACACGTCGATTTAAGTTTTATCCAAATTCTTATCTAAACAGTTTGCTATCGTCATTCGTATTCGATATCTTAACGATCGATTGGTGAACAATAATAAATGGTCTACGTTTGCATAGAAATAGAAAGACCGAAATTATTCAATCTTGAATTAATCGATCTAAGGGAACAAAATAGAAGAATTACGAGAAGTTTTTTTTATAATGTTCGAAGATAGGCACAACGATTTGTCGAAAGGATTGACAAAATTAATGTTATCGGGTTGTATCGATCTTTACCTTTCTTACTAAACGAAATGTAGAGAATGAAAAAGACAAAAAGAGAGAGAGAGAGAGGATACCATCGGATTCACCGGAACCTGATAAGAATCCTTTCTATGGTAAAACTAAGCAGGACTTAATGGTCCTTTCCTATATCCTTCTGGTAAATGTAAAATTCTCAGCCTACACGAGAGTCACACGACAGGAAAATAAAAACACGTGGATACATATGTAAACCTATCTTCTTATACACGAGAAATGTTTTTAAATATAAATATAAACCGAAAAAAATGGTTAAACTTTGAGACGGAAAAAAATTAAACAATATAAACAATAAAACTATATTTTATTTTCTACGAATACTTGAGATTTATCTAACGATATTAATAGTAATAATAATAATAATTCAAGTAATTGCATTGGTATCGAACTTTTAATGATTGTAGGCTGAATGATCTCGTTCGTTCACGTTGCATTCATCGTTTTTTTTTTTTAATATGCTCCTTCGCGATAATGCATTAGGTCAATAATCGTCGACACTAACATAAGAGAACGACTGCATACAATAACGCTGCATAACGAAAAGAAAAAGAAGAAGAAGGTGGTTGACAAGGAGGTGAAGGGGGGTAAAGAAGAAGAAGAAGACTATACCGATCTCAGTGCAGCAACCTTCGGCCGATGTTAACAGGCCTTTGCTGGAAAAAACTTGGCGCCAAAAATATTTGCCGTCCGGCGAGCACTTTGGTGCAGAAAAAAAAAATAAAAAGAAGAACAGTGAAATAGGGAATCTATCTCTTATTTTATTTTTCTATATTATTCTATCATCCACACCTCCTCCTCCTCCTCCTCCTTCTACTCCTGTTAATTTTGATTGTTTTTCATCATAATCAAATGTTTTAAGAATAGAATAAGTTTGATAGTTTCTAATCGTTAGATTTTCATTTTTGTTTTTCCCTATTTTTTCCTTTCGTTTTTCTTTATAGTTATTCCGCGCAGGCGCGATTTTGAACGATCAATTATCTGCAAATTTCTAAGAACTCTCAGAGACCAACGAGCTTATCTCGAGTAAACGCGTCCGTGACTATAAATATAAATTCACGGATTGTTTTATCTACCGAGCGGGCATTCCTCCAAAGAGTCGACACATCGACCATCTGAGATACGATGCCTTTGATATTTCTCATATCTATCCCCAAGCCTGGATTTTGATTTCGATCCAAATTAATCGCGCTTTTAAATTCTTTTGTTTGTGTCTCTCTGTTATAATATATCTATCTTTTTTTTCTTCTTTTTTTTATTTTTATATTTTTAATATATAATTNATATATATATATATTATTTTTCTTTTTTTATAACAAGACAGTCCAAAGTGTAAGATATTCGTAAAAATAATAACCATTGTCGTATACTAATTATTTTTACTTTTATTTTTATTTTAATGAGATCTCTCGCGAATATATGAACAACAACAAAATCTTGAATTTTAAACGATAGAAGAAAAACATTATAAAAATAAGGTTCAATAATTTATCATTCGCATCCATGAAAAATCGTTTGGAAAATATTTGGTAATATTAGCAATTCGATACGATTAAATTGATTGGTATGAAATGCGAGGTGTAATAATGGCGAGTTAAGAGGATGCACAAGTAGATAAGAATAAAAGTCAAGAACCGATGCATCTTTCTAAACAATTCCATCACGGAAATATAATGACAACGACTAGAGGTATTTTTTTCTCTTATTATTATTTATTATTTGTTTTTTATTTTATTGCTCTGATTATTTTTCTTTTTCAACACTAGTACCATAACACGATCTCGGTAGATTTCCAGAACACTACGCGACATCTATTAAAGACATCGTCTTAAAGGGTGTACAATCTATTTACGATTTCCTTTTTATTATCTTCTTTCGTTATGTAAGATTAGATTAACTACATTATAGGTGTGTTGTTTCTAATCGACAATAGAGAGATGATCGATACACAATACGATAATTAATCGAATCGACAGTATATAATTATGAAAATTAATAAGATACGATCTTATTTTACTTAATACACGTTGACGATTCTATTTTAACGAGTGTTTATTTAATCGAGGGTATTTTTCGTTTAAGATTACGATCGATCAATCGGCAAACTTCTTTGTCGTATTTCATTTTGTTATTATAAAGTGAACATATTTCAGATAATAACGAGAGAAAATATAAATCGCGAAACAATCAAATAAACAAACGTTTACGTGATCGTGATTCGTACGACCGAAAAATTCGATTCATTTTTCGCAAAAATAAAGTAAAGTTAAGTAAAAAGTAAAAAGTAAAAGTAAAGTAAAAATAACAATAATAGGTGATCGATTTGGCTACCTGAGTTATTTTTGCTCTCCCCCATGCCCCCCATACGACGTATTGGCGCCATTGTATTGCTCGTTGCTGCCGATAATCTAATCTCGCGATAATACGCGTCGTTGAATTGACTAACTGACTGACTGACTGATTCTCTTGGTTAAGAGAGAAAGAGAGAAAGAAAGAAAGAAAGTATAAAATACTACTATCACGTTTTTGAAGAAGAAATGACGAGAGGATTGAATATAAGGAAACAAACGATGCTATTTTACGACGAGACCTAAGTTTGAATGAGAAAAAGTGAAGAAAGACCACGAGTAGTCGTTGTCCTCGTCCTCGTCCTCGTCCTCGTAGTAGTCAGACACACAATACACGTGTATCACGAGAAACGTTTGCACGTAGATCATGTTATGTAAGGGAGGGGACTGGGGGAGAGGAGCAAGGGAAAAAAGAGACGATCGATTAAACTGTGAGATATTTATTTCACCATTTGTATCGGTTCAAATATAGAAAATCAAACGACAAAAGAGTGTACTTTAATTTAATATAAAAATCATTAAAATGCGTTTGCTAAAAGTATAAAAAATATCTACCAAAACATTTCAAAGAAATTGCAAGGATGCACAATTTACAGCATTGCATTCTCTGACATTTTATGAACCTT
>NW_014569876.1:73659-156738 GCF_001313835.1 Polistes canadensis
ATTGCATTCTCTGACATTTTATGAACCTTTGCTGATCGATTTATATCTCGACAAAGTATTCTACGCTTAGAAAAAAGTTTGTATATTAATTTAATATGAAAATCATGAAAATGTGATTATTAGAGACCGAAATTTTTATGAATTGTTTCTATATATATATATTGTTTCATTGGATTATTTTCGGATGTTCGAGATCTCTTAGTATTATTTCTCATTTTTCTTTCTTCCGTTTTATTATTTTTTCTTCGTGTTTTTTTCTTTTTCTTTTGTTGAATGAGAAGATGAGTGCGTAGACTTTCAACGCATTGGACTGGCACGAAACGTGTATGAACGTACTTTATCGTGGCCATTAAGGAGACATTAAGTCGCTTTTGCCAAGGGAAACAGCTTGTAGGAAAAGGACAAAAATCGTTTCGCGGTTTCGTATAATCCAAGAATCGCGGCTCGATAAATCGGTCTGTTGGCAGACTTTCGTCAGATTCGAAATAGAACATTTCTTTTCTATTTATTTTACGATCTTTCTGCAACGTCGTATCGTACGATAGTTTTTATACTTTTCATGCTTATAGATCAAAAGTATTTTCCGAGTTTCCCCACTTCCCTCCACCCCCTTATATAAAACTTATGCTTAAACTTGTAGTAATAAAAAAAAAAAAGAAATAAAGAAAATCAACTTGACTGCAAAGTTTTTTCATAATATATCGTAATGAAATATAATATAACGAAAAATGAAATACTTTATTCATGTCTGACGAGATTTCGAATATAATATCAAAACGAGAAAGATAATCGATGAAGATTAATCCGAAGGATTGATCGATCGATCGATCGATCGTAACCATAAGTAGAGTATGGCTGAAACTTTAATAACCTGTCACCGTATTCGTGCAAACGTTGAACTGCATTTATCTTTCATAAATATTTTCTCATTTTGTTCGATTAATCGCGAATAATCGGAATATTATCGATCACCATTGTAATTAAGTTCTTCTGTTTCGTTTACATTGTATGATTTCTCTCTCTCACTCTCTCTCTCTCTCTCAATTAATATAAATAATATACATGCATGCATACATATGTATCTTCTTTTAAACCGATTTCTCGAGAGTGCAAATTTGTTCTTTTACGAACGGTTAACCTCCGATTTATTCCTTTTTTCAACACTACTCATTTACAAACGAGAGTTAGGTACCCGTGATTTGTCATTCATAAAGAAGATGAGAATGAACGTGACGGTATGTTTTCGAGAAGGAACGAACGAACGAAAATCGATTCCCGTGATAGGTCATGCCTACTCATCGAGAAAGCAAAAGAAAAAGATAGAAAGAAAGATGCATAAATAACGAACTCGAATTCATGCACGCGTGACTCGTTCATTCTTAACGTATGCTCGTCTGATTATCAGTTAGAATTCTGATATATCGCTAAGGGAATGATTATTCCCACTCCCGATTGAGTGTGTAATTGCGAACTGCGAAATAACAGGCCCATTAAGGATACCTGAGGAGTCTTGGGTAGATCCCTTTTACACGCGAAATAAAAATAAAGAGAAGAGAGGGAAGTGTAAAGCTTAATCGATGGGGTTATTAACAGAGTCACGATCACTTAACGCGTGAAACTCCAAATTTGCAGTTGGTAAGAGCACGAAAACACGCATGGATTCTCTTCTTGGTAGGTGGTCCCACTAATGCGTTATGAAATCTAGTTACGTATCGTAATATTCTTTTTTCGGTAATATTATACTCGAGATCTTCCCTTTAAATCGATTATACCAAAGTACCCCATACTATATCAATCTTACATCATAAGAATATTGATATAATTTCTTCTATAGGAAACAGAAAACTTATTTGAAAAAATGCTCGAGTTAAACGTAACGCGTTTGAGGTGGTTTGTCGTACATGGTGAAATTATTGATAGTTTTTTTTATTTTTTGAAAAAGTAACTTCCAAGACTTTGTTCCTTATTCCCGTTGGTTTAGAACGGGCAGTCAATAATACTGGCGACGAGAAATACTTGGCGGTTACTGCGTAACTAAACGTCCAGGCCGCCCGCGTCGTGAACTGAAGATGTTTGTTTGGTTTTCCCACGAAGAATGCTGTGAAGCACACTCGAAAGTCAACCGGGCGATGTGCGTCGAGAGTTTCCAAGACTCGAAACCGCCTTCCGATCTTTCTCCTCCACCTCCTCCACCACCTTCTTTTTATTTTCTTCGAAAGATAACGGGAAGATACGAGAGAAAGAATCGAAAAGAAATAATAATCGAAAAAAGGGAAATAAAAAAAGAAAAAAAAAAAGTAGCGGTGACTTTTATTACGCAAGTATACGATCACTCGTTCAAATAACACCATACAAGTTATACACCATACATGTATGTATATTACATGAATATGTTATTAACTAAAAGTATCTTGTTAAAAAGTGTTCTATGTTTATTTAGAAATTGGGTGAACCAAAGTGATCATCTTTGAAAATGTTGCAGCCAAGCAGTCTGACAATGACTATGACTATGATAATGATGATGATGATGATGGGGTATCTGGTTATCTTTGTACGACTGGTGTGATATTTGTCAAGTTAGATATTATCGTATCACGAAAACAAATGTTTCATTCTTTCGAATCGACTTCTCTTATTTCTCGTTTACGCTCGAACAATTAATAATCGAATGATTCGCATTTAAATATTTCCCGTCTTCCGAAAATATGACGTTAGACAAATATCAGATATATTTTCGTAAGAGTATCCAAAACGAACAATAAAGATTTTAAGAAAGGAAGAAATTCGGATGAAATTTTGATAAACGAATAAGAAAAGAAATGTTTAATGCAATAATAAAGATAGGTAATTTAATAATAAAAAGAAAAAATGTAACGGGGAAGAAAAGATAAAACTATAAATGCTATAAATATGATGTAGTAAATAAATAAATTTGTAAAACTTTGTTACAGACCAACAAATTGAGTTTGACTTTACCGAAAAATCTCAACGATGTATAAAAATTAAGATTATTTATTTGATATGAATATAAATGATCGAGATTATCCCGTGTCGCTAGTACGTTACAAGCAGAAACATTTCGCAGAGTTGATTTTTTAAAATCGATATCTCGAACGGTTATCGTTCTTTCGCTGAAGAGATGCCAGAGAATACTTTCGATACCGTCTCGACGCTCTAAATATTTAGTCTCCCGATCACTGACCCTTCTCAAGGAGTTAGTCGTTTGTGTTAGTCTATATATACATGTTACTACTATTCACTCAACGATTACACTATAACGTTGCACAAGATACTTTATGTCGACTAGAAGAATGCAATTGACGTATTGATATTTCCTTATCAAACTTATATCGTATTACATGAGCTAACTGTAAGAAGATGAATCAAAATAAATGTCAAAGTTCTGACAAAGTCTGAAATTGAATTACTTAAAAATCTCTTAAGAATATATTTAGGATATTAATATATATTTATTGTACCCATGGGGTAGCAGAGTGTGATTCGTGGTTCTTAAATAAAAAAAACAAAAATCAAATATTCATTACAAGCATTTAGGAAAACTTATGAGTGTATGTTGAACCGGTAGACAGGTATTTAGAATGAAAAAATTCAGGTTGGGTATTATACAATGTTTCGAAAAAAGAATTAATAAAATATTTATGTCAATTTCCTGTGTATAAGGTGTTAACGTGCATTTCCACGAAGGAATTTAAGAAAATTATGCACATTTACTAAAGAGAAAGCAAAATTTGCATCGAATGAAGAGTTCATTGCATCATTTTTTTTTCTTCTTCTTATCTGTCTACCTGTCTGTTTGTTTGTTTGATTGTCAGTTTCTGCTTTTTCTCAAAGAATAGAATAATCAATCTTCGAAAACGGTAACGGGTTGATTTGCATAAACGGATGAAACTGTCCTACCGTAAAACAACTCAGCGAAGCTCGTTTTAGCGAATTTTTGAGTAACACGGGGAAGAACCGTTCTTTTAAGAGTTACGTGATAGGTTTCTGGAGTTCGACGGCCGTCTTGGAATTGAACGAACAGAAAGAAAGAAAAAGATAGATATACATATAAAAAGATCGAAAGAAAATAGTAGTAATAGTAGTAGGAAGAGGAGAGTTTAGGGGGGAGGAATGGAATGGAATAGGTAAAGCCGGACAAAACAAGACGCGAAAGGAACTCAACGGACAAGTCAGCGGAATAAAGTTTTCCACCATGACCGATACTTTGGCGCCCGAAAACTTGGTAGAACTAGAAGTGACTTCTTCGGAGGCACCTTAGAAAGAGAGAAAGAGAATGAAGAAAAAGGAGAATCAAGAGAATAAGGGAGGTACGAGGATTCTGGATATCTTTCTCGGTGCTGATGGACTTGAAGAGAACAGAAAAAGGCAATGCTCCGAAGTAAAGTCGATGGCCGGGCTCGTTGAAGACAAGAGGATGGGTGAGAAAGGGTAGATGAAAATCGGGGAGGTGAAAAGGGAATCGGGGTGGGAGGAAAGTAGGGTGGTACGAACGATTTGGTGAGTTCAATTTGTAAACAGGACTCTCAATAATGGAAGATTGTTACACCCGATAGAACAAATTCTTTCCTTCCTTTCTCATTTTCTTTTTCTTGACTCGAGATGAAAGAAAAAAAGAAAAAATAAAAAGAGAAAGAGAGAGAGAAAGAAATTTAACATCATCATATCGTTCTCGTGGCAGGAAAGAATCCACGAACTGGGAAGTGTCGTTTTAACGTGAAGGAACCGTTTTCTTCGTTCCCGTACACATAGAAAAGTTAGCCGTAAAACTTGCTAGTAACTTCTTCGTAACGTTTCGCGAAAGACTTTATCGCTTCCTCGTATGCTCAATGTATGAAAAGACCGTGTACAAGGAATTACGACTCGACGTTGTCCGAATATCTATGTGCAACTAGAAATAAATAAATAAATAAATAAAAAGAAAGAGAAAGAGTTAAAGAGAAATATTACTCTTTTTTCGTGTAAGAGGAGAAAAGAAAACAAAAATAAATAAATTACAAAGAAACGAAAAAGTAATCATAAGTATTATTAATTCGGCACGATGCGAACAGAAGATACTTGCGAAAGGTTGCAGTGTTGAAGATACAAAAAAAATAATATATAAGAGATCGAAAAAAGAAAAGAAAATAGAATAAAAAAGATTAATCGAACGAAAGAGTTTTATTTCTAGTTAAGGAAAGGACATAAAAATTTGTTTCTCGTAGGAGGCGGAGTAGAACAATGACGACTATAATATGTGAAAGAGAAAGAAAGAGAAACAGAGAAAGAAAAAGGAGAGGAATCTTCGTGGATATTGTCTCTGAAGTTGGACGGCCATTATCCACCCCATTTCATCTCCTTCCTCCCCCTACCTGTTTTCCGTTCGCGACGCACAGTTACAACAACGTGGAAGCATAAAAATTGATTGCATGCCGTCAAGGCACGGGGCGACGTCTTTTCTTTCCTCCTTTCGAAAGAAAAAGAAACAAATAGGGTTGGGTGGGGGGGGGACGGGGGGGTTGGTTATTTGATAGGAAGCTTAAGGAGGGATGAAATTCTTGAACCGAATGACGTCACGCGACGCGACGATAACGAGAAATACGCCAGGGGTTCGATGACTGTTTTTTTTCTTTCTTATTTTCTTCTTATTCTTTCTTTACCATCCCCCTTTTTGACTGAAAATGTATGAGAGTGAGAGAGATAGAGAGAGAGAGAGTAAAGGAAACGTCTGTAACTTTTACGTACGTTCCGTGCTACTTGGTCGTTCCTCGTGATTTACACGATCATTAACGATACGGTTGTTAGAAGGGGAAAGGAAGAAGAAAAAAGATGAGAGACAAAGAGAGAGAGAGAGAGAGAGAGAGATTTACGCTATTCTGAAGGGCTTTGTAGGGCTAACGCACGCTTCATGAAGGGCTGCCTGATCGAACGAACCCCTTTTACGAGCTCTACTCTCAGACTGGTTACTCCACTGACCGAGATGCAAGCTACTCGACACAAATATTCCACCATCCATCTTCTCTCTCTCTCTCTCTCTCTCTCTCTCTTTCTCTCATTTTTTCTCTTCGTTTTCTACACTCTGCTTCTGTATATATATATATATATATTTTACACGAATAGTCCGAGTTTATGCGATCGTTATTTTCCTGCTTTACATCGCGTATACGCCATCATGCTCATCGAAATATTGTGTATAAAGTTTATGAAAGAGACGATTTTTCAGGCAAGAAAAATATTCACTTGCATGCTATTTTTTATTTCATTTTGATTTTGTTTTTCGATTATACTATATTATCATTGAATAAACGCGAAAATGTGTAATTATCGTTCCTAGTTTTATACTATTATGGTGGTATACGAAATGTTGAAAATCAAAGACGAGGGTGTAGAACACGAAGCGTGCCGATGAATGATTTTTTTTTGCATCATTCTGAACTTTTCCTTCTACTTATTTTACACTTCTCAGTATAGTCAACGACGAGTGCACGATTACTACGAGTTGATTGACTTTTTAATTGAACCTATCAACGTGCAGGCCAATTTGCACCCCATCGTTTGTTCTCCTTGTCCGAAAAAAATTCGCTGCAATTATTTTCATATATTTGCTAATCGCATTTTCCCGTTTATTATTATTTCACGTCAATTTGATTTCAATGCATGATTATTGGTTAAACGTTGCATCTAAAATACAACAAGGTAAAACAATAACAATTCTTTGAAGTAAAAAGAAGAAGAATAAGAACAGAGTAAAATAAAGTACTTTTGATTGTAAGATTTATTAATTAGTGATGGGAAAATGATCACACATCGGAGTCGGCCATTTTATCCTCGACCGGATTCCTCTAAAGATCCTCCCACTCGCGTACGTAACCGAACTTTCACGAACAAGTAGAATTAATATCGGACCGATCTCGTGGGCCTTTCCTTTTTTCCTATCTCCCCACCCCACCCCATCCCCCACTCACCCTTTCTTTTTCTCTTTCTTAATGATCACGTAAATTTTTATCGTATATTAACCATTTTTCCTTTCTTTCATATTCTCTTTTTTAATCACTATATATATTTTTTTCTGCTGATTCAGTTTCCATTTTATAAAAAGTAATAGACGGTAAGAAATGTAAATGAAATGTTTGTGAAACTTTTGCTATTACGACGATGAGGATCAACGATATTGTATAGATATAGTGCTAGGTTTGTGGTTGGCTGATCGTACTTGTATGCACGAGAATTTATGCAAATTGTATTACCGCGAAACAATCATAATTTTCGAGAAACTTCGGACTCGAACCGACACGAACTTACGTGCTTTTGAAGATCGTTATCGTGGTGCACGCTGTAATATCATACAAAAGCTCCCATCGAACTCGTTCCACCCTTTCCCTACCCTTTCCCCTTTCCCTTCTCTTTCTCTCTTTTTATTTCTTTTTTTTTTCTCTTTTCTTTTTAGTTCTCTTAGTCACATATACGACATCGTACGAGACTTTCGAATTGTTAACGAACTAAGGTACGATCGATAGTTCGGCAAAAGCCATTCCAAGAAGTCGCATAATCCGAACAAAGTTGTCGTAATCGAGAGAGAGAGAGAGAAAATATTCGCGTTAAAAGAATAAAAGTGAATTCCAGCCGCCCGTTTATAGTCGACGAGTTTCTCGTACGTACTAAAGAAAAAGAAGAAGAAGAAAAAAAAAATGTACGAAAGACGAGAGTAAGTTCAGTCGATATTCTTTCCTGCACCAATGCAAATCAATGATATCCTATCTTTATTTAAAATTTTTGTTCCCAACTTTAAGGTCTCTTTCCCTTCGTTCATTCATTCATTCATTCATAGGTAACTATGACGTATTATACAATGACGTAAGTAACATATTACTACTAATATTACGAGGAAAAATGTCGATATTTCTGTCTATGATTCGAAAATAATTCGTAAAAGAAAAGAACACAAAAATATGAGAAAACAAAACAATACACCCTCCTAAGGGTTGTTTAATCTATGCGCAAATCCCATTGTCATACGAATTGGGGAGGAACCGTAAAGAAAAGAAGATAAAAATAATACGCGTGACGACAGCAACACACACACACATACACACATACCGTGAGAAACAGAAAGAAAGAAAAGAGGAGGTTTCGTTTCAACGTGTGTCGGGAGAGAATAATAAACGCGTGTAAATGAAAAAATAAAAATAAAAATAAAAAAGGATGAGGAGGAGGAGGGGGCGTTTATGCGACACGTGGAAGGTACGACGCTTAATCGATTACGAGAAGAGGAGGCTTGTCGTGTGTCGCGTGCTCGACTATCGAAGAACAATAAGAGCCCGTCTGCTGCCACGCGAACGCGTGGGTGGAAGAACCCAGTCTCTCTTTCTCTCTCTTTCTCTCATATTCACACACTCTTTCAGTTGCGTTAATACCACGGACGGGAGAGAGAGAGAGAGAAAGAATATTAGGGGATGAGAAAATGATCCTCTTCTCTTTTCCTTTCCTTTTTATTTTGTTGTTTTGTGTTACGCACAAGAAAAGAAGAAAGATACGCGTGTGCTGGGATGGGGGTCCATATGTTTCTTCTCGCGTTTGTTTCTTGGACGTTTCCCAGGAAAAAAAGGGATGACATTAAAAGTGCAATAGACCTCCTTTCCAACCCCCTCTCACCCTCCCCAAGATGATCTCGATGCATCTCCTGCCTCTCGAATTTTGTTGGCTCGTTTTGCTCGCGAGACCGAATAATTTCAACGACAATAGGTGGATACAATTTATTCTAACGTTGAATGAACGCGTGAAGAAAAAAAGGGAAATCTTTTGTTACTTTTTTTTTTCTTTTCCTTTCCCTTTTTTCTATATACCTTTTTTTTACTCGTTTGTTAAGAATAATAATGGAAAACGTGTTCCCGCATTAATTTCTAATAAAACGTATAAGTCAATCGAGAACAATATGAACTTCATTATTTTCACATCGTTTTCGTACAATAATACTATATTATATTCGATTCATTGATCTTTCATTTGTATTTTCTAAGCAATAATAGTACAATCAAAAATAGAAAAGAAAAGCGATTGTGAATTTATACTAGTAGGAAAAATTTCACGATCAATGATGAGTCAGGTATATTTAGGCATGGCTATGATATTATTATGACGAGTCCAGGCTTGAAATCGAATAAGAATTAATCCGAAAAAAAATATAAATAAATCAATAAAATGATCGATGAGAGAGAAAAAATGAAGAAAGAGAATATCCTGTCGAGGAACGGATATAAAAAAGGGACAATTTTTACTTTGTATGGATTGACACTTATTTATAAAAAAAAAATATGAAAGAACCCTTCACAGTTCTTAGAAAGATTCTCACAAGGGAAGACTGTAAACTCTCGCGAAAATATTTTGTCCCTCTTATTGGGGCTTTAGGTTTGGGGTGGTCTTAGGAGCGGGGGGATTTGAGGAGGAATGGGCTGTTGCAAGGAAAATAAGAATCGATCGATCATCGGTTAGCTTTGTCGTCGTCATTCTTCTTCTTCTTCTTCTTCTTATTCTTCTTCTTCTTATTCTTCTTCTACTACTCGTTCGGCAGAATATCGTCGATTTATCTCCCCGGAGACGTTGTCGGCGCCGGACTTTGTATCTGGTGACCCGTACTCGTCGTCCACCACCCCCTTCCCCCTTCCCTACCCCCACCGCCCCCCTGCGAATGGCAGTGAACTGGATCGAAGTTAAGCGCGACCGAAGGAGAACTCCACGTTTACAAAGAAGACCAACGAAGAGAAAGAGAAAGAAAGAAAGAGAGAGAGAGAATTATCGATTTATTCGCGGCTAAACCACCCCCACACCCCCGCCCACACCCTACCCCGTCCCTTCTCATTCTATCTTTCTTCTTTTGACTTGATAGTTTCGACCGTTCGGTGCATAACTCTCCTCGTTTCCCGGAAGTCCCGTTAATAGGCACGGATCTATAGTCCGTGCGTGCACGAACGTCCCTTTACGTTCTACCGGACCCCACAAGAAAGAGGGAGAGAGAGGGAGAGAGAAAATATCGAACGATAAATGAGAAAAATAAAGTAATGTATGAAGGAGGGGAACAATAGTTTTCTTTTGTTTCTTTGGGTTATTATAAGGGGTGGAAGATGGGGGAGATTGTTTAATTTTATTTAACCCTTTTGAGTACTATGGGTTCATACCTGCGCGTATTTTTTTTTATCAAATGTGAGTGTAAAATAATGTAATATTTATTGTTGTATCTTGTCAAGTGAAAATATAGATATTGTTAAAAAGAAAAATTGTAATTATTAGATATATAATATTTCATTCGTAGAAAACAATTCGGTTAAAAGTATTCTGCACCCAAAAGGTTCAGAAAAATGAGAATTGCACGTTAGATTGATTGATTTATCTTGGATTAAATGGCATTTGAAAATGCAGCAATCTTACTCTTTACGTGAACAAATGAATGAACGAATGAACAACTG
Organism: Polistes canadensis; assembly: GCF_001313835.1. Classification (NCBI taxonomy): domain Eukaryota; kingdom Metazoa; phylum Arthropoda; class Insecta; order Hymenoptera; family Vespidae; genus Polistes; species Polistes canadensis. Next base: position 84,117 of record NW_014569876.1, read on the forward strand.
GCGCCAAGGTGTGTCACGTGGGCAAAGAAAACCATAATCGATTAAACAAGACCGTCAAGATCTTGTATTCCCCTTTTATGTTGATTATTATTTTCAAAAGAATCTTATGCACAAGTAAGAAAAGAAATAACAGGAGGAGGAGGAGGAGGTGGATGATGATTTCTGTTTGAAACGAACCGCTCGGAGTCTTTGTAAGTTGATTCGATCCGTGCATGCATGCACTCACGCATTCAAGTATGCACGCATGCATACACGCATGCACCTAGTTGTTCCCTTCCTTCCTCTTACTTCTCATAAGTTTCGATGGCAATCGCGCGAGTTAAAGCGTAACGCGCGTTATCGGGCTACGAGAATTATGCGTACGTGCTCGATAATAACTTTCTAGCGTATTAGTTAGTAAAAGAATTGAACAAACGATACCCACAACTCAGGCGTAGAATTACGCCTTGCTACGTGTTTGTCGTTTCTCGCGGTCGTACGAACGAACCCTCTTTTGCTTAATTTGTTTTTTTTTTCTGTTGTTGTTTTGTATTCTTACTCGGCACGGTTAAGAAGAATTTTCTATGACGTTTAAAGAATCGTTGCTCGTCGACCAATCCATTCGCAAAGAAATCTTTGGAATGCAACAACGTGGTGGTGGTGACATTTATTTACCTGTTCCCCCCATCCACCTCATCTCGATTGTATTATCTTTCTTTAGATTTCATTTTTATAGACATTACTTGAGACAACCGATACAATGAAAAGTTTTCATTCTCGTTTATCGAAAAGTTTGAAATGCCGAAATTATTGACCGAAATCTATAAAGGGGTTTTTCTAAAAGATCGAAAATCTTAAGTGACTTTAAAAGAAAGAAAGATAAAGAAGATAGAAAAATATACACCTGTCGAAAGTTATACAAGGAGAAGAACAAAATTATCTTTTACTCGTAAACGAATACCTTTACTTAGCACGTTATCGAACCTTGTAATTGACCAAATTACCGAGTTCACGAGGGAAAATCAGGACTTTACTCTCATAACTTTCTCGGTTGAACGAGACGCGACAAAGTGCTTGCTTGCTTGCTTGCTTGCTTGCTTGACCCGGCAACTCGTAGACAAGGACGACGATAAAGGTAATGGATCTTCTATTAGGGACCAAAAGGGTCGAATACTTTGTTCCGAACGCTTCTGACTCTGAACGAGAGCCAACGTAAAGTTACTGACTCTCTTTCTCTTTTCCATCGTAACGGGCATCGGGTTAAGTGGCTTTTAAATGAATTATCAATTAATCAGATCGTGAGGTCGTAAGTTGACTACACTCTACGAATATTTCACATTTTATAAATATTTTAATTTCTATTATCAAATTATAACAATAATAATAAATTATCTCAAAGTAATATCATTCTATGGAAAATATTTCGATATAAGATACAATTCGATTGATCAATTTTAGACTAAGAATTCGAATAACTTCATTAAAAAACGAAAAAACCTGATACTGTTTCCTAAAATTGCATCAACAGGAAAGAGAATGATTCGATAAAAGAGAACGTTGAAATTTCGTAAAGGATGCTTTCAACGTTTTCGATCGATTCCCCACCCTAATTGCGTTACATCCACTTTAAAACTTTATTCTCGTCGTTGTCGTCGAGAGAGAGAGAGAGAGATCTTTTCCAATGAAAAAAAAATGTAAATAAATATTGAACAAGAAAAAAAGAAGGTGTATTGCATCAGACAATAAGTAATAATAGTAGAAATAGATAGACGATTCGAAGAAAGATATTCTTGAGAATTAAAAAAATAAAAAACCTAGCAAATGAATTAACCATAAGTTCTTGTACACCTTGACGTTCGTGAGAAGGATATTAGATTTCCGTAAAGATAAAAAAAACAACGTTTCGCGTATACTTCCGACAAGTTAGGAACGATTAACGCGATCATAAAGAAGACGATTATTTAAGAAAAAAAAAATGATAAAAATAGACGATGAAAAAAGATTTGTAAGATCATAAAAGTTGAGACAATCAAGATTCCTCTCTCTCTCTCTCTCTCTCTTCATCCCTGTATTAGAAGAAAAAAATACTACTGATTTAACGATTATAAAAAAATGATCGAACAGAGTTGTCGGGTATCCTCCTCAACGTTGTTTCTAACTCTCGAACAAAGTGCAAGAGAATCGAGTAAAATCGATGAGAATCGAGTAGGGGTGGGGTGCACGCTAAAATCTTTCCTCTGTTCGCTCGTTATTCATATTAGCACACGTACCGTGGTGTGCGATTTACAATGTTTGCCAGTACATGGCGTAGGTCGAGAACGAGTGAGTGAGATAAGAGAGGAGAGAACAGAAGGAACAAGAAAGAAAGAAAGAAAAAGAGAGAGATACTCTTGACGTACTCCCACCTGCTGCTATCTTCGTCATCGAGGTCGTAACAAGGAAAACTTGCCTTTTTCTTTTTTATTTTTTCATTTTTTTATTTTTACTTCATCTCTCTGTCTTTCTCTGCACTCTATCATCTTATTCTTCTTCTAGATTTTCTTCATCTTTGTCTTTTCGAACGCGTACAGGTCGTAAACATCGTTGTTGACCCGAATAAAGATTCTGGTTAGGTGATTTTCGTCGAGAATCATCGGTTTTTCTCGAATCAATGAACGCAACGTGCCCTGCCCTGCCCTGCCTTCCTTTCTTTTTATTTTTTTCTTCTATGAACTTTAATAACCGGAAATTAACAACGCGATTGAGTTAACTTTCTATCGATGAGGATGACGATGACGAGGAATACGCGCGTGCCGTTTGTTTGGAGGTAAACACGCTTTACTCCCATAGATAAGAGCCAACCGAAGAGCCGTTAAAACGGAAAATTATGCTTTCAAAGGCAGCGACTCGTGAAAGGTTTATCGTATATATATATATACGTCTTTGTTGTTATCGTTGTTTTCGTTATACAGTACGAGGGGATAAAATTCAGGTTCAATTCTAATCGTTATACATAGGTATATATCTTGTTTTTTTTTTTAAAATGTGCATCATAAATATGCATGCATAAATAATAATAATCGACGAGTTTAATTCTTATTCTATAATAAAATAATATTAAATCGTTATACATAGGTATATATCTTGTTTTTTTTTTTAAAATGTGCATCATAAATATGCATGCATAAATAATAATAATCGACGAGTTTAATTCTTATTCTATAATAAAATAATATTAAATCGTTATACATAGGTATATCTTGTATTTTTTTAATAATGCATTTCGTGATGTCCATTAATTATGATTAAATCGTATAGGTGATCAAAATTATTTGGACAAGAGATCAGGAATTTTTTCTGAAAATCTACTCGATTATATTCCAATGAGAATATACAAATAAGAATAAATTACGTCTATATTATTTAATATTATCCGAATAATAATTTCTTTTATTATATAATAAAATAATAATAAGCATATTTTAATCGTATCGTTATAATAATTTGGTAAAATACGTGAACAACGGATGCAACGTGATTTTAAGTAAAGAAAATATATTCGAATTGGATTAAAAATAAAGAGGGAAGGTGGGAGGGGGGGGGAAAGAAAAAAAATGAATGAAATAAACACAAAGAAAAAGAATAATGAAGAAAATCAATTGGTGGCGTAGGGGGAAAAGAAAGGAGAATAATAAGTTGCCTAATCAATCGGTACTCATCATGCATAAGGCATTTTAATTGCGCGTTTCGCTTATCTAAAATATGCCAGCTTATCGGCAAACCTATCGTCTGATTTTTTTTAAACCGACAATCGAACAACCGCCAGCCGATAATCGAACAAATTCTTCATCGATCGAGTGTTTACTCGAACTCGAACGTCGGCAGCAGCACCTAACGTTACACACTGATCGGTATAAAATAAATCGATTCTTCTTTTTCTTCATCTTCCACCACCACCACCACCACCACCACCTCCACCACCACCTTTTCCTCCTCCTATACAATGAAGAATAAGAGCGCCGGGCGCTCGTTTGGCTCGTGCACGTGCCCGATAGATAAATCATTGATAGATAAATCGTGACGTTCTATCTTCGACTCTCGAAATAGTCTATCAGAGTTTCTAGGTCGTATCATCATTGGTTATAACCTTCTTCAAATTTTCCTATCGTTCAATTTTCAACTAAACATTTTTTTTATTTACCCAAATTCATATTTCATTCACGCATTATTTCAATATTTTTATCTTGAAATATTATATACATTGTTGTTGTTGTTGTTGTTGGTGTATAAAATAATCTTCCCTTTTTCTTTTCAACAGAGAGAGAGAGAGAAAAAAATGCAAGGGAATAGATTACTAAGAAAGGATAAATAATCCTGATCGATTGTAAGCAACGACGTTAGTTTCCCATACGAAAGAACATAATAAATGCGATAGAAAGAGAAAGATATTCTTACAAGGGGTTGTTAAGGGAAGCCTCAACAGGGCTGGTAAGTGAAACTCATGATCGTACCTTACGATATACGAGGGGGTTACGTTCTAGGCGTTCATCGGGCTACCTTCGGATGAATACGAGCCGAAGAAGAATGAGAATAAGGGTGAAGGATGAGAGATAGTGTTTTCGGTTCGCCGCACTATTAAAATACGGGTACGTACAATAATCCTGCATTAAATCTTTGCAGCCCTTCTAACTGTCGTATTAGAACAGCCTGCTGTCCGATTATTTTTCTTTGCATCCCTTAAAATACATCTCCCCTTTTGATGAAGTACAAACGTTAGAGAGAGAGAGATAAAATAAGAAGGGTCATTGAGAATGAAGGAAAACACCAAGAATGAGAATCACTGCACACACCATCGGTATACCGTTATGCAAGTCAAACTTTTCGCATTATTATCTTTCACTCTAACGACATTTGAAATTAATTTGCAATATTATTTATCGATTGATATGATTGGCCGTAATAGTTAGGTGGTGTGGGTAGCCGAAAAACTTACATTTGGTAGCGCGTTAGACGAGGACGATCGTGAAGGGTGCACGTGATCCGAAGCAGACGTCATCCCAATGATCGTGTACCCTCAAAGCTTCGTTTAACCGGGACTCCCAGGATCATTCAGCAAGTTGTGAAGTCGCGTGCGCACTCGCGACCCACCACCAACACCACCAACACCACCAACACCACCACCACCACCACCACCACCAAAACCACCATCAACTATTACTGCTACCACTACCAACACGAGCGTGTACTCGCCACGATCATCATCAACATCAACATCATCATCATCATCATCATCATTATCATCACCGGCGAGTAACATGCGATAAATAAATAGAGATGACTCGACCCAACCCGAGCATCTCTTTTTATTCTTTTTATAATATCTTCTTTCGATATCATTCAAAAAGGAACAACAAAAATTGGCATCAAGTGTCCGAGTAACGTGGGGGCGACGATTTAGAGATCGTCCGAATTTTAAATCCTCGTGGAATCATTCTAACTAAATCGATTTCAATTCACGAAATAATCAAGATGATAATAATAATAATATTGTAGTAATAAAGATGATACAACAACACCTTGATGATCCTACACCCCTTTTTCCAACAAGGGGGTTGTTTTACACTAAACCGGTTACAACTTTCACTATCACTGTTGCCCTTTTCTAATTCTTTCTATCTCTATCTTTATTTCTCTCTCTCTCTCTATCTATCTATCTATCTATCTATTTTTTTTTCTAACTACTGTATTGTTTTTTCGTTTTGTTTTTTTTTTTTTTAGAAAACACACTCACGTTCTCAGAGTGAGACGCATCCAGGCGCGTTGCGTCAGCAGCGTCGACGCATTGCGTCGGGCTGGCCAGTGGGTGGTTGCTCTTTTCAAATTCCACGCATCTAAAAAACACGCGTTTCCCGCTAATTCTTCTTTTATCTTCTAATTTTTCTCTTGTTATCTCGTACACTATTATTATCCTCACTATATCCTCTCACACTTCTTCCCTATCCTTTTTTTTTTTTCACACACTTATCAACAAATTTTCCACTAATTTCCACAATTATCCGATCCTCTCTCTCTCTTTCTTTTTGTAAATCCTCAATCACTCCGAAATAAAACGTTTATTTTCTTTTCTTTAATTTATACTCAGATTATTATGCACCACCTCGCAAATAAATCACCAAAGTATCGAACACTAAATTCCAGTTTGGCTATTGAATCGGATGTTTATCCTCTCCAAGGGTGTCGTCTTCTTTCAGGGTGAAAACGTCTCGTCGTATCTCGGCAAGCAGCCATCGATAAACTTATTCCACTATTCGTAATACGAGATGAATCGTAAATTGATCGTTGGGATATGTAACGAAAACGAAAAGAAACCGAAAAAAACAAAACAGATAATGAAATGCGAAAAAAGAAAAATAAAAGTGTATGTAGATATATATAATACACACAGAACAAACTTTTATTTTTCACGTACGACGAACAATTAATCAAAATAATCCACCAATAATGTATGCCATAAAATTGAACAAGATTAATATCAAAACTTGAATGGCAAATCAACAATTATATTTATATATTTCGGAATAGAACAACACTTTATTGGGGTCTCGTACGAATTCGTATCCACCTCAGATGAGAGGGCTGGGTTAAGGGCTGAACTGATGATCACTAAGGGCGACCAGTATAATATCGAATCGATGGTCACCGCACAACAACGACACGTTTCGATGACGATGAAGAATAAGAATAAGAATAAAGTACGGTATCGGGTTTGGGCCGTGTGAGACTCTGAGCGGCGCGAGTCAGCCCTACTAGCGTGTTGTTCGCTTCTCGCTTACCTGGTTGCCGCCGTTGCCCTCTTGCTGCTCGCCTAGACCCTACCCCCACCCCTCTCCTGCCACCCCTCCACTCGTATCGTGCACGCGGCTGCCCCTCCATTCGCCTGTTTCTTCCCCACCCCACTGTCTACTACCAGATCCCTACCACTTTTACCATGACGCCCCCGCCACTCAACATTCTCAACCCTACTTTTATTTTTACTTTTCTCATACTCTTTTATAACTTTTATTTATTTGTTTGTTTGTTTGTTTATTTATAATATGATTTTTTTTGTATGGATTTGTCAATTCTTGTTTCTATTTATCTCTTTATCTTTTATTTTTATCTACACTCGACGTAGATAAATCGATTAATAATCGTATCACCGTAATCATTCTGTAGAATGTTTTCTTTTTTTCATTTTTATTCTGTTAAATTAAAGGTAGATTGTTTAATAAATAGCGAATGATATATCATGCATATGTTATATATGTATGGATGCAATTTTACATCCTAATGCAACTCGATACACTTTCACTAGATTGTATACTCTCATTGTCACACTTCAACACCATAGTTATGTTACTCTCGAATGTCACTAGATTGTAGATTTTGAAAAGAATTATAATAAAGTTGTATACATTTCGTTTGCTGACTCTTTACATTTGGTTATTCAATTTTTGTATTATTTCAATTTCGATGTAGATGGAAAAATAAAAAAGAAGAATAAAAAGAAGAAGAGAATATGCCTTTGGCGTTGGATTCTCGATAGCAATTCGATGACGAGCCAACTAAGACAACTTCAATTGCGCAACTACTCCCAGTCGAGGTAAGGTTTGTTTTGTCGTGAGAGTCAACGGCACTAACATTTTATTATTAATGTATTTCAATGAACGTCAATATTATGTACATCGTTCAACCAGCAACTAAAAAAAGGACCATCTTTTCTCGAACGGTAAATCCGGCCTTGATCCTTTCTCACTGAGAGATTCTCTTCGATCATCGTAATTAAAAATTACCACGTTATCCTACGATCTTCTTTCTCAATTTCGCATTGCGATAAAAATCTGCAATATTCTTAGCGAGTTCATAAAAAAAAAAAGAAAACGAACTTGTTTATTTTTCAATATACAATTTTTTTTATTTCTCCTCAATTCCTTTCACCGAATTTATAAAAAAAAATTTATAATTCAACCGAATATTATTGTGTGTTGAGTTATACGAATTCGAAAGTAAAATTTCAAAGCGATACGTCTTCTCGTTCGCGAACGAATACGCGAGAAATATTCTGTCGACGAAACTTTGATGACGGTGATGGTATTGGCTTACGTCTGCTGTTCTGCCCAACAACGAGATAATTAATTATCAATCGATTATTATTACTCGCGACAAGCGTGCTTCCCACCAAACTATTCGCCGAGTTTAGAGTTTTTTTCTTTTTTTTTTTGTATTATTATTTTGCTCGGCATGCAACAAAAATTCTGTCGACACGCGTTGAGAATTGCGTACGAATGTCTATAAATAAAGGAAAAAAAACATAAAATAAGATGGGAAACGTAAGAAGGATTGATAGTTGTCAGCTAACGTCATTACATTCTTCACGATTTTCGAATATTTCAGAAAAACCTCTCTGAAATATTTTCTTGTTTCTTCCCTTTTTATATATATAGAATATTAATTCTCGTAATACATACGAGTTATTTATATAAATTTTACCTTGATGCAAAAAAAAAACATATTTTCTAAACAATGCGGATTTGGTTTTAAAAAAAGAACAAGTAAAAAAGGAAAAGGATAAATGAAAGCAAACGCACCGTTTGTATCCGAATAAATTGAAAGGTAAAAGATTTTTCGAAAAAAAAAATCAAAGGATAAAAGTATAGGTAGGCTTATTAATTAGGGTCTCTTAATTAGTTCTTCCAACGCGAACGAGCGATGAACAAGCGATAACAATGGGGGCCCAATGTTATCAAGAAAACCGGTCCTCCTCGTATTCCCTTCGTTCACGGGGTTTCGTTAAAATTCCGGCATCTTGTCGCCAAATCTCGGTGATCCTCCTGCTACCTTCTTTTGGAATGGGATTCTACTGTTAGTGTTAGTGTACCAAACGGTATGGGGGAGGGATGGAAAAAAAAAGAAAGACCCTGTGAATTTGGCACCTAACGCACAGGGTTTAGGCTCTTCTTGGCACCGGGCCCTACACTGGATACAAATTTAAGGCTCGTACTTTTAAAAACGGCGTGCAAATTTCTTCTACAATTTCAAACGTTATATACTTTTCTCGCGAGTAAACACGCCCATCGATTCTCATCCGAATTCATCCCGTTATCCCTTGTTCCTACATGCATTCCCATAATTCTCATTTTCCATTAAAAGAAAAAGAAAAAGAAGTTGAAGAGAAAAAACATTGGGTATGTGTGTGTGAATATTTATGCACGCACGTAAGAAATTATACTTCTTTTGGCACATTTGTGAAAAACACACCATCACGAGTGACCCAATTCTACAAATTATCAAAATTCTATAGAAAATAAAATATTGTTGCAGGATTGTATGATGTCCGAAAAGGTAGCATACAAATTTTATTCTTTGCAGCATATTCCTTTAGTATGTGGTGTTACTATAACATCAATGTACAAGGAGGTAGCATGATTTTGTATGCCACTTCTTCGGTCATCGTGTGATCCTGTAAGATCATTTTATTTTCCATAGAGAATTTTGATCATTTTTAGAATTGAACTCGCTCGCGGTGTGTCTTTTTTTCGAACGCGCTAAAAGAGGTATAACTTCAACAATAAAAAAAAAGGAAAAAAGAAGGAAAGAAAGAAAGAAAAAAAATGTTCGGCACGTTTGATCGAACGTTTCCGACCGTTTCGCTATCTTCCAAGATCTGGGACACGTATGTCGAGCTACCTACACCTTGCGTTTTACATCTCTCCGTGTTTCGGCCCGTTTTCAACGATGAAAAAGAAAAGTCGAGAATTCGGCAAAAGGGTCGTCTCTCTCTCACTCGTTTTTTTTTTAACCACTAAGATCAGTTCAAAATCGAAGATACGCAGGTTAATTATTGTGACAAGTAACCAACGTCATTCGTTTCGTTTTTATTTTCTTCTTTTTTTTTCGTTCTGGTTCCTAAAACGTAGTTCGATTTACCTGAAAATCGTAAAGAACAAAAAAGAAAAGAAGGTGTATAAATCATAGCAGGTTACGTACAAGAACCAAAACTATTCGGTTACGTTTTATTTTATGTTTTCTTTCGAAATAAACCGTAGACATTCTACGTTACAGTTTTTCGGTGTTACGAAAAATCAGGCACAGGAAAAATGTTTCTCATTCGTCGATCGAGATAAAATAATCATGGATGATGACGAATAAAAATAAGAGAAAACCATAAATCCTCCCAACCATTCATTCACCCACTCAGTCCCCCACCATCCCCCCTCTATTAACCCTCCTATTCTATTTCTGTGTAATACGTATCGTTATTTTTAGAGGATTAATATCGAAAATCAGACACATATTTCCCACGTTTTCGATAGATACCATAAGAAACAGAAAAGAAACTGAGTATTTTCAATGGTTCAACGTTAGAGGATCGATTTAATATATCGCAAATATGCGCTCTCTTTCCGTTATCTTACATTCGAGCAAAATGCAATTACTAATTGCCGTTATAATCTGACGGAACTCGGTGGACCGAGATATCGTAGGAATTCGTTTTCTACTGACGTTAAAAGCAATTCCATATCTCTTTCTCTCTCTTTCTCTTTCTCTCCTTTTTCCTCTCTCGTTCAACAACGTTTCAAAACTTATCGTGATAGTGTACGAGTTCATTCGATATAAAGGAATATCTATAGAATAATCCCCCGAGTTATGGGTTTAGAAAGCAAAAGAGAAAAAGTATCTTCATCTTTCAGATAATAGATGCATAAAAGAAAAATTATACGAAATGAGAAAAAGAATGAAATAAAAAATAGAAAAATAATACGAACGAGATAACGCGTCAGAATTTTATTTACCAGACGCATGACAACGATGACTATGACTACGTTGACAGTTCGAATAGTTTCACGTCAGGAATAAAGGATCACCTTAAAGTATTGTAGATCTATCTTTTTAAACTGTAGATTCCTTTTTTTGTAGATCTTTTCGTTCGATCTACATAACACGTAAAGTTAAGTGAAGGTGGGTTTGTTACTTTTATTTCTACTATTTTCTTTTTTTTTTTCTTTTTCTTGCATCAAAGTCCGTTTTGCAATACAAATCTATATATATTTATGTATCTATATATAATTATATATATAATATATCGATAAGCAATAATCACTTCCATCGGGATTTACCGATACCGAGATAAAAGTCTTTGATAGAAATTCAAAGCGACTGATAATAAAAAAGAAAAAAAAAGTCGCTTGCAAAATCGTGATTGTCAGTGATCGTTCGTACCTAAAAGTAGATAAATTTAACTTACATAATCTTATAATAGATTTTATCTATTCATTGACGTATGTTTTGATTATATTTTTATTTTATTTTCATATATATATATACCATTAATATTCATATGTATATATATATATTTACCAAAACTTTTCAAAAAAGTTGCAAAGATGCACAATTTACAGCATTGCATTCTCTGACATTTTCTGAACTTTACATGCTAAATTTATAACTCGATATGGTGTTCTACGCGTAGACAAAAGAGTGTACTTTAACTTAGTATAAATTTTATTAAAATCTATTCACTTTTAGTATAAAAAATATTGACCAAAACTTTTCAAAGAAATTGCAAAGATGCACAATTTACAGCATTGGAATCTCTGATATTTTGTGATCGTATGGCTGCGTGTGTCTGTGCACGAGAATGTATTCTTTTCAACGTTGTTTAAATAGTAATTTGATATTCTATAGAATATCAAAGTATTATATTCGTCTGAAGGCTTTTTGCATTCATAGTAATGCTAGGAATTACTAGCAATGACTGATTTTCGGCTTTGATGGTAATATATACATATATTAGTCTTTGAAAAAAATTTCGTAAGAGATTAAAATAAAATTCAAATAAAAGGGAGAATAAAAAATAAGTGGGGAGAAGAAAGAAAACATTCGCATGAGGAAAAATGAAATTTCAACAGGCATATCTCGTCGAAGTCGGCACGTGGAAGGACGGATGCGTTCCTTGGCAGTCCGCAAACCACATTTAATCAGTTTGCGGTCGCGGTCCGGTCTCTTACTCCCCTTTAATACATTTCTCCCTCTGGCATCTTCCCTCCTCGAACGATGCATCGCAAACGTAACTCAAATCAACGTGCACGCTTACGATTTTTATGCACCACCACCACCAACAACAACAACAACAACCAACCATCGTAACAGTTAGTTCTTTCTTTTATTTTCGTTTATTCCAACTATAAAGCGATCTTTTATTTCATTTTATAACTCAAACATTTTTATTTTTCCACTGCTACGTATTCTATTATTTATTTATTAATTATAATGGTCATCCTTTTGTTTGTTGATATATTATATTAATTAAATAAATAGCATTTGGGGATAAAGAAATATAGAAAAAGAAAAATTATAATAATTATTTTTTAMTCASWWACARTAWTTRAACACAGTTAAAATATTTTATTAATTATAATAAGTGTATTATAGAACACTGATCAACATATTATTAATATTGGATGGAATTATGATTATGTAGATTATACAGGTATAATTTTAAGCAAATCGAAATATATATACAATAATTATGATTTATTTCTTTCAAACGTAACGATTGTTGAAACCACAAAAATACTTGATATCATCTCTATGGTAAATTTGAAAAATTCTGAAACAAAAAATGAGAAAAAGATAAAAATAATCGTTTAGTTTTAAGTCAAATAAATTCAATCATACGAGGAATGTGATCCATATCGTAATATCTCGTCGCGTGTGGTCTATAATATATAAACCTGAATATAATTTATTGAAGATATTAATATCGTTGATTATGCGACGTATTAATGAGAGATAAATTATACAAAAGAGAGAAAGAGAAAGATAGAAAGATGTTAAAGTAATAGGACTTCGTTCTATTTTCATTCTTCGATTTTTTCCTCTTTCGTGGAATTCAACGACGTCGTACAGGAGGAAGAGATGATGCCGGCAGTTTTTAAAAACATTTTTACGCCTCCTTTTCGTCGAGAAAAAAAAATAAGAAAAAAAAGAGAGAGAGAGAGAGAGAAAGGGTGGGCCGACCGGTAATTTGGTGGAATTAAATAATAGCGCCTCGTCCCATTAATGTAACGACTCGGTCGACGATGTCCCGCAGGATCCGTAAACGATGGTGAAAGAGAAAAATAAAATCACAAAAATTTCGAAAGAAAGAAAGAAAGAAAGAGAGAGATAGAAGACTGATGCAGGTACGGCTTCTTCCTCGCGTTTTATTTCATCGAAAGATACACCAGACAAGGTTTACATATACCCTTGTCCTTCCTTTCGGAAGCTAAGAAAAGGAAAAGAAAGAGAAAGAGAGAGAGAGAACACACCCCCAATTCTGTGTGGTCTTTCACGATTAATCGAATTATTGCATATGAATTTTTGTCGAAAATTTAATAATAAAATTGTGCCCACCAATGTGCGTGCGTGCACTTTCGATTTTGATTTGAATTTTCTTCTTTGTTGTTTTTTGCTTTTTATGAACAGAATGAAAGAGGAATGTATACGTTTCATTGTGTGTTATTACTGGATGAGTAATTAACTCTGAGAAAAGAAATCACCGGATCGATCGGATTCGCTGTAAGCAAAGTACAGAGTTTGTTTTTCTCGAGGTTATCTTTTTAATAGCACGACAAAGAGACGAGTAAAAAGAATATGAAAGAAAGAAAGAGAGAGAGAGAGAGAGAGAGAGAGAGAAAAGAAAAAAGCGGACTATAAAATTGAAACAGCCTTCTCCAGCCGTGAAATCTTTTAAGTTCCACCATGAAACAATACGAGAATGGTCCCCACGAGTTAATAGCGCTTTTTATCGCTTTAATAAATACGATCGTAGCATTTAGCAATAAAGATGTCTTTCCGAAGTAAAGGGAATGCTCGATGATGCGAGAATCAACGGGAAAGAGAGAGATAGATAGAAATAAAACGAGATTAGAAATGAAGACGTCTCTCGTTTCAAACGTAAAAATTTATTTCTGATTTTTTTCTCTTACGAGCCTTTAATAAATGTTTGTTTCATCGGAACGAATTCGTTATAAGTTCAGATAGACATAAGCATGATTAAACATTTATTGTTGTTGCATTAAATCGTAGCAATTAATTTGATACTGAATAATTTATTTGGTACAAGTAATATGTTTAATTGTAAACGAAGAATAAAATGAAAAGTGGGGAACATTTAGAAATAATGTATATAAGATTGAAAAATGATATGTCAACTATGAAAATCTAAGAAAGACCCACCGCAGATTTGTGACACCAGAACCTATCCGTTGTAATAACATTTCGCGCTTTTACAACAACAACAGCTCGACTGATTTTCTATTTTACGTATGAGAGATCCACTCTGCAACAATAACATAGCATGTGTGGCCTCTCCGACATCATGTTTCGTTCACCAGCGGTGCTCAAACTTTTTCCAATTGTTCCTTTCATTTCTCTAAGATGTAATCTTTAATTGAAGAAACATTAAACAATAATATAATTAATAATTCATCCCTGCACGAGCACGGATTTTTTCTCTCGCGTACAATTTGAAACAACGTTTAGTAAAATATTCGTATCATTTTGGAAATCTTTTTTCGCGTACGCGGATAAAAGGAAAAAATCTTCACTTTTTCCAATTGTTCGTTTCATTTCTCTAATTGAAAAAAAAACATTAAACAATAATATAATTAATAATCCATTCGCGAGTACGAATTGTTTGTCTTGCTTACAATTTGGAAGCAACGTTTAGTAAAATATATTCGGATCATTTTGGAAATCTTTTCTCGCGTACGCGAATAAAAAGGAAAGAATCGTCATAGGATTTTCTAACAAAAGAATAAACGTTCTAACTTACGACGGTAATATTTGCAAACAGGTAATAGAGGCGTTAGAACGGCGGCGCCTCGATAAGTGCCAGACTGTCTCCTGCTGTTCAAACTAAACTCAACGTGTGAATGGATTTTCTGTTCGCAGAAAGCCCAGAAAGTTCCATAAGATTTCCATTCACTGACTCTTCACTTCTTCTTCTTCTTCTTCTTCTTCTTCTTCATCATCATCATCTTCTTCTTCTTCTTTTTTTTTTTTCTTCTTATTCTCTCGTGTATACCACGAGACATCGATCATCTAACAACGTTCCACGAACATAATTCTACGAGTACGAGGAACGAAGACAATACCATACAATTCTTAGACTCTTCAGTTTCTCCTATTGTGTCTGACTATGGGAAAAGTTGAAACAACTAAATTAGCCATAATACTTTTTTACCACGACATTTTCTCTCCCCCCCCCCTCCCAAAAGAAAGAAAAGGTATTTTATAAATTGGCCTTATAATTATATTGATCATTGTATCCGAGTTATATAATATCACGTGAGGTACGTATATTAAAGATTGATCTTTGGACTCTTATAAAAATGGTCCTTACATATACAAAATAATTCACGTACACGTACGTACACATATAGATATAAATCGTTGATTAAAAAAGAAATTTTCTGATATGTTGGTTGCATACCACACTTCGATAAGATTGCAAAAATCGTTCTCCATTAATTTATCTCTTTTTTAATGATTGTTTTTTTCGAGTATACCTGATAGATTCGAAGTATTCTGATTGGTCAACATCATCACTTTTCCTTTATGCAATGAAATATTTTCTTCAAATGACACTTTATTTTATATTTACTCGCACGGAATTAACTTTGATTGTCCAGTTGTGTCAAAGATATCGAATGAATTATCGAGAAAAATGGATTTTGAGAATACACTCGGAAATACTTGACGCGATTCATTAAAATATTCGAACAAAATCATTGTTTTTGAAGAATTCTTTTTTTACCGAGAATAAACGTGCTCGAGAAGAGAAAGCGTAGTGTTTTTCGAAGAATACTACTAGATCCATGATCGATCTAACATCAACTGACGTGACAGTGGTAATATAACGTCACGAATGTTGCACCACAAATCCACGTGTCAAAGCGTACATGTCCACGTGTCGAAAATAAATTTACACACGAGTAAAGAAATACATAAGCTCACTTCTATATCTATCTTTTATTTATTTTCTTTTTATATTCTTAGAAATAAATCCGATTAATATCGCTAATCGTAAACCCATTTCTACGTAAGATAGTTTAATTAAGGATCAATACGATTGAAGTATCCATAAAAGTTGTTAGAACTCGTCCATGAGTTCTAAACGATGATAGGTTGAATATATATCGAATGTAAGTGGCATATCGAACAATAATATTTTCTTATTTTATCAGGATCTACCATAAAATTGATATCTCTTTCTTTACCGAACTCAATTACTTTGGAAAAACTCATCTTCACAATTCGTATTCCACGTAATAATTTTATTTTCATGATTTAAATGTACTCATTCGCGACACCGTACATATATAATAGCAGGTTTTTATGTTTCTCAATTTAATTAAATGTGCTAAGAAAATATATTGTATTTAGTATCATTGTATCTATGTGTGTGGTATAATATGGCACGGTTAAACGTTTACTTAAATAAAGTAGCACGTGGCAACTAATCGTTGAAACTTTATATGTGTATTAGAAAGTTAAAAACAAGCGTTATAATAATAGACCCGTGTAGGATTAAAAGATAATAGCCAGATTAGAAAGAACGATTTACTAGCTAGTCAATTATCGGTTATTATCGAGGATAACACACGAATACTATCCGAGTATACAAGTATAGAATCAGAGAAATCTTCTTCTTCTCTTCCTCTTCCTCCTCTTCCTCCTCCTTTAAGCTTAACTAGAAGAGATTACTTCCGGTGTCGCATCAAAATCAAGGTCTATTATCGCGACACACATTTAAACAAATATACGCGATGACACAATGACGTTTCAAACGCAACAACACAGGAGGTTTCATTGCATGACGTTTCATCGCGAACTAATTTTGCATTTTCGAACACGCAGGTTATACTTAAAGTGATAAACAATGTTAATGAAATAATTTTTTTTTGATGACAATCATTATTTTTTATCGTATGCATTTGCTAACCGTAACGCCCATTGCAACGAAATAAACGTAAAAATATTCAATGCATCTTACAATTTTTCATTTAAGTTTTCCCGTATTACTACGAGAATTATTTTCTATTGTTTTAATGTATTAATTTATTGATTTTTTGCCATTCTATTCTCGAAAAATTCGGTTAAATGTATTTGCAGTTTTACACCGACTCGAGGAACGTTCCCACCAAATTTTCTTTTTCTTTTCCTAAGTGAAAGCAACCTTCTTCACGGTTTTTCCAAGAGCAAAGTTATGCGCGAAATAAATATTTGACGTTCATACGAGCTCGCTTTTGTGCTTAATTAATGAATCATGCGATTATTTTATCTATACTTATATATATACCTTCGTACTGTTTATCTTTAATGTAGTCGTTTTGAAATTGACCAGGGGAAACCTTTTCTTTTTTCTTTTTTTAAATAAATAAATTACACTTTGCAATGTGTAGAATCATATAAAAGAAAAGAAACTAAGTTTTATCAAGAAAGGGATTTTTTTTCCTGTTGAAAAGCCATTATCAAGTATTTTTTACTTTGAAGAACAACGTAATGTGAGACACACATTTTTTTTTTTTTTAAATACACTCCAGTACTTCGAAAAGATTATGAAATAAAGACACATAAGAGTTATTATGAAATTTGACTTACGATAACGCGCGTACGGTAAGTAAGGAAAAACATACATATATATATTTGAGTCATTTCCCTGTTTGTTTGTGCATGTGTGTATAAAAGTCGACGAAATCGCGTATAAAAGGTGGGATCGTTCTGTTTTCCGGTGGCACCGATCGACATTCCATTCTTTTCCTTTCCGAAGTAAGAAAAAAAGAAAAAAGAAAAAGAGCACGCGAAGTGTTTACCGATCGGAGATAATCGAATCGCAATCGTCGTGCTAATAAAAGGACTAATCCTCTAGTTATTCGATAAAATCACATGACATATCTCTCTCTCTCTCTCACACATACTTTTCTAACATAAAATTACACCAACACCATTACCATCTCTCTCAAATAAAAATCCCAAATACCGTAAGGTAAAATTTTCCTAAAAAGAAATTAGCAAAAGTACTGAAAATTAAAAATCACAATGATAGAATAAACGTATCACGTGTGACACACGTGTATCTCATTTCTTTCTTTCCGAAAAACGGGAAATGGTGTCTGTTTGCTAAACGGATTTACGAGTGGACAACAACTCGTCTTCGTATTCATCTTCATGGTGATGCTACTACGTAGTTATCTTATTATTCCATACATTTATTTTCTACACAAGTTTCATAAATCGAAACGGGACTTTCGAAAATAATTTCGTACGAAATGTTCAACGAAAAAGAAAGACAGTGACAGAGAGAAAGAGAAATATCCCCAATCCAACACAAATCTCGGTAGATGAAAACTTTTCAGGAGAAAAAGCATCCGTGAAAAAAAAAGAAAAGATCGATCGTTGTCCGGCTCTCTCTTTCTCTTTTTCTTTCTTTCTTTCTTTCTTTATTTCTTTCATTCTCTTTCTCTAACTCAAAGGTGGCCGCATTCTCACTCGGCTTGGCGCCGCATGGCCGTCGCACCGAGTCCGGTAAACACGGACGAGAGTCAATAAGTCATAAAATCCAACACCTAGGTAGAGAATGTAAGAGAGAAAGAGAGAGAAGTACGTATCTACGTTTCAAACAGAGTCGATCGATTCTCGTTACACGAGAGAGTAACGTATCTTTGTATTTACGACTCCTCTCTTATCTCTCTCTCTCTCTCTTTTTCTCTCTGTTAAATAATACAATACAATTTAGAAGAACGATAAGTGCTGAAAAAAGTATATTTTTACGAGGGAGTGAAAATGTTTTTAACAAGCTGCCAATAAAAATGACAAATTTTATGTAAAATTAATTAAATATAAAATAATATATATGTTAAAAGAATTTATTTTCAGTAAGATTATTAATTAAATATATGTATGTAAATTTTGTAAAAATAAATAGCTAAGAAAGCTAATTAAATATCTATCTATCTATCTATCTCTTTATTTCTGTTCTTCTCTCTCTCTTGTTGATTTTCACGCGCGGGCGCGCGCGCGTACTTTGACTCGTCTCTGTGTTTGTCTTTGTTGGTGAAACGAGGCTATTGGCCGGTTGGTTAGCCTGCCTGCACCCTGATCGATCGAAAACCCACTTTCGGGTACGTTCAATATCCTTTGAATTCATGAAGAATCCTTGCTCGATAAGTTAAAGAACGAGTTGTTGAGGCCGGTCAAAGGAAAAACTGGGGGATGATTTTTGTAGAGTAAAAGCACCCGGTCACGCGATTTAATTCCATTCGGTTCGGATTGAAGAAAGTGTTTCTTTTTCTTTTTTTTTCGGAGGGGTTGTATGTGTGGGCCACACGCAAGTTACGAAATTGGCTGATATCTTGCTGCCTTGAACAGAAATATTTGCCTTCCCTTTTTCAACCTGTATATTATTTCAGTTAAATCCTTCTCGAACGATGTTTCTTTCTTTCTTTCTTTCTTTTTTTTCTTTCGAGAGAAGAATAAGAAGAAGAAAAAGAAAAGAGCAGAATCATTTCTCACCTGACGTTCCTTCCTTCCTTCCTTCTTTCTTCTTTTTCTCATCTTTTAATCCTCTTTCCGAAATATTTCGAATTCTTTTGAATAAATCCGAAAATCATGTTAATAATGAAACAATGTTGAAAATCTAACGAACCCTTTTGATAGATCTTTTTTATACGCGACAGAATAATGATTTGAGTTCTCGTAAAAGGTAAACGTTGATTTCATGTTCAAAGAAAACATCATTGAAGTATCTTAATTCAGGATTTTTACGTGCGAAAGTAAGTATACCGAGGGGGGCCCGTACACGTTTCCGTCGAATGGAATTTTACATTCGAACGAAATGACCGAAAAAAGAATCGATGAAAAATTCGAGAAAGGTAAACCTGATTATCGAGATACTCTCGATGAGCTTGACTTTTTAAAATACGAACGCGAAAGTTTTATGTTCGTCCGAAGTCGCGACGCAATAAAGAAGAATGCCGGTGTCTACCTTCTTTGTCACTCATTTTTCTTCTCTTTCTATATTTATTTATTTATTTATTTCTTTCTTTGCTTGTATCGTTAACGCTTCTTATTCGCATTCGTATTTGTTACGTTATATTAATCGCGAATAAAATGGCAACAGCAAGAACACGACGGGATACCACAGAGTACCGTATAATTTTTCGCGCAAACATGCCACGATGAGTTTCCGTTTCGCGATTTTAAAAAAACA
Source organism: Polistes canadensis (assembly GCF_001313835.1). NCBI lineage: Eukaryota > Metazoa > Arthropoda > Insecta > Hymenoptera > Vespidae > Polistes > Polistes canadensis. The sequence continues at coordinate 104,371 of NW_014569876.1, forward strand.
AACCAAACCAAACTAAAAAAAACACAACGATAATAGCTTTGCGATAATACTCTCAAAAGTGAGGATACTGTACACGTTTTTTTGATTAATTAACATCTAAGTATCGTCGCGTTAACGTATCCAAAAAATTTTCTCATTTTTCTTTTTCATATTACTATTTATTATTATTATTATTATTATAATATTTCTAATGTCATATTAAAATGTTACGTTCCTACAGAATCAATTCAACGTGAGTAAATGAAACGAAAAACTTTAGCAATCGACCGAGAGTTATAAAATTCGTCGAATGTATGGTACATGAGCCGTGTCGTAGGGGGATGAACAACACATTAGTCAAAGGCAGTTTACGTGGTCGACGAGTAGAGAGCCAGCAGTTCCCAAGAGCGGGTTTATGCTATTTGTGAGCCGTCTACCAATTTGTTTCAACGTTTGACAAATGCATTCGGGGCCAGAACGGGCAAGTAGTTCGGCAAACTCGTCTGACGGAACGAACGAACGAAACTGTTCACAGGGGCACAGGGAAAAGTGGGGAAAAATAAAACGAAACGAGTTTTCGTCTGTCCGTCCGTCCGTCTGTTCGTTCATTCGTTCATTCGGCCAGTCTCATCGTCGATGATGTTGGTGATGCTGTTCTGCATGTTGGTATTTGTTCGAAAACATATATAGTTTTATATCTGCAAGTTATGCATTTATGTGAAAATATATAAGTACGTGTAAACACGTATACGTTTACATCCACATGTAGATCTTTGCAAAGATTGGTAGTAACGGCAACTATATCAAACTACTAGGCAATAGTGATAGCAGATAGAAGATAGTGTTGGCTGTGTGTGTGTATTCCGGACGAGACGAAAATGAGGAAGTGGTAGCAGAAAGGGTTGAAACTGAGAGATGGCTGGGTTGGATACCCCCGTCGAGTTACTACCGCCTTGATTTGGGTTACTAAACTGTAAACAAATTTCTAACTTTTTTTTTGTTTTATCGATTATCGATCTGTTTCTCGGGTGCAGGGACCTCGATGCTGTTCTACACGTCGTTTATGTGAATAATACGATGAACGACGAAGTCTACCACCCCCCTTTTCCTACGACATGCAAGATATTTGAAATGATAGCTACACAGAGAGAGAGAGAGAGAGAGAGAGAGAGAAGGAAGATACGGGAATTCACTGAGAAGTCGATGCCCCGAATTTGAGTGACCGTGTTTCATTCTCGATAAGAGAACATATACATTTGGATAGGTCGAACTATTCCTTCGCATAAACGTTCCACGGCATGTCGATGGTAAATCTAACCATTCGTAAATGAAATGGAATGAGAATAGAAGTACGTTGGTATGGTATCTATTTTCTTGGCTCTACCAACTGCTTCTGATATCGTTGACCCTACATACTATTACATATCAAATAATATACACGATTTATACTCGTTGAAAAGTAACGAAACTTTAACGTTAAACCCCTATACTAAACTTCTATACGATGGATACTTCGGTAAACGCTTCGGATAACGTTTTTCGTTATTTCTATTCGACCATTTTCTACGAATTTTACGATCGTTTATAGTTCTTCAAAAAAAAAATGATACGGCGTTATATTCTTTAAGATGCTTTGAACTATCATCGTCGATGTGGTTATTACGACGTTTCGTGACTTATTGTTGTATTTTCGAGTATCATCTAAAATACGTGCTGTTTTTTTTTGTTGTTGCTTGCTTCTCTTTTTTTTTCTTTTACGAATAAAATATCCCACAGAATATGATCGGCAAATTTTCGATTGATCTTGTACACAGGAAATCTTAAATAAAACGTTTCCTTCCCCCCATTATTTCCAAGCCAAATGTTGTGTTCCGGTATGATCGTTGACCTTTCCTCCTATTTTTTTAAAAACGCCGATACCATAAAGGATTATTTCCTGATGTTTTATGATAGTGTAATACACATAAATTACACACGTAAAGATACAAAAAGAAATGAATAAAAAGAAAAGAAATTGAATGTTATCGAGTAGGATATATTATCATTGTGAAAGAAAAAAAACTTTGCACGAGATAGAAATAAAATATTCTATCGTGAAATCGATCGCGGGATTGGGCAGGGGGAGGAGGGGTATGGATGGGGAGAAGGATGCCAATTCTTTTGGCAAATAACGTCTTCCGGATTTTTACAACGATTCGGCTGAGTTTTCCTCCTCGTCTAAGCTCGATCGAGCATTTAGAGAAAGAAATTTGGAAAATCGTTGATATCCTTCCGAATCCCACGCGTTGTAATTCTTTAAAAAGGTCAAAACGGATGATAGAAAGAATGAAAGAAAATAAAGAAAATAAAAGAAAGTCAAGTAAAGAAAGTAAGAAAGAAAGAATAAAAGGGAGGAAGACAAAATGCGTGGGATGGTTGTTGTCGGCGCCACAATAAGATCTTCTTCTTAAATTTTTACCGAGGATGAGGATGAAAACGTCCGAAATTTAACGTAGGACCAGAAACCATCGATTAATCGAAGTAAGTAAGTTGTTCGTTACACCTCGTTGAATTTTCTTCAACTTCGATCTTTCTCGTTATTATACAAACGTACGATCAGAAGATTATTATTATTTTTTTTTTGTATTCTTTCTCAATAGCCGGGTAAGAATTTCGGTTTGAACGGGCTGCTGTTGCAGACTGCTGCTGTTGCTGCTGCTGGTGCTGGTGCTGTTCGTACGCGTCATTCGCGATAAAAATAAAAATGCTAATTCAAGAAGAAGAGGAGGAGGAGGAGGAGGAGGAGGAGTCGAAAGAGGGAAAGGAAAAAACGTATACGAAGAGAGATGTGTAAAAGGGAGAAGAAAGAAGGGAAGGAGAAGGATCGTAAACCGTACGACGTTCTTCGATGTAATGTTAAAGAAAGGAAAAAAAAAAAACAGAAAAAAAGGAGGAGGAGGAGGAGGTGGAGAACGAAGACGACGACGAAAAGACACTCGCACGCTGCCTGAGGTCGTGGAATAATACCGCTACCGCGTAATCAAAGAACTCAAACCGGATTGGGTAAAAGTACGAAGGAGAGCGTGCCGTTCGAGAGAAGACCCCACGCCAGGTAGATAGAAAGAGAAAAATAAAAAGAAAAATAAAAAAGAGAGAGAGAGAGAGAGAGAGAGAGAGAATACTCACACAAGATACACGCGTGTATCTTAATTGCGCGCGAGCGCGGAATAAGAAGGCCCCAAAATGTGTGTGTAGTAGTTGGTCCCTCAAGATTTGTCGCATCTCTCTACCACAGGAATATATTACTCTCGGAATAGGTCCCACGCTGAGGAAAGGAGGCCCCCTTTTTTTTTAAACGTTAGAAGGATGAGGAGGAGTGGGTAGAAGGTGAGAGGAAATCATTCGAAAAGTTTTCGGGCTCCCTGTAATTACGAGACGTTGCTAATGACCGACCGGTCACCCGTTAATGAGCTCACAGTCCGGTCAAAAGTCAGCAAATATATGTAACTTCCTCTTATTTTGAGCTGCCTCTCTCTCTCTTTCTCTTTTTTACTCCTTATTTTCTCTTTTCTTTTTTCATTTGATTATTATGTAAGAGGGGTTAAAACGTTTTAGCTAATAAAATACCATATCCAGCTTTTATATTGGTCACGGAAACGAGAAAATGGACACGGACGAGTAACTGCTGCTGTTATTTTTATTTTATTCCGCGAGATAGTTTCGTAATTACGATGGTAGAAAAATTCACGACACCCGAAATAATTTTCGAGCACGTTGGGGGTGCTGCTGTTTGTCCCAACGTGGATTTATTTTAATTTAACCCTTTTCCTCTTTTCTTCCTTTCCACTTTTCGGTCTTTTTTTAGGAAAAGGATCAACCCTTCCCTGGTTTCATCTCTCTCTCCCTCTCTCTTTCTTTGTCTTTTTTTCTTTTCTCTTTTTTTCTCTTCCTTCTTCTTCTTCTTTTTCTACACGCGAGTACAACCATACCGAGGAACACTTTCTCCCTCAATGGGACAACGTCTAAATGACTATTCAAATGAGGCTTAAGACCACGGAATCCTTGACGTTTGTTTTCTATTCGAAGAAAAGAAGACGAAGACAACTCTTAGAGTGTGACTCTTGCATATGGGGATTAACGACTAAACAACAACGAGTAAAAGAGGTGTCAACTTTTCTCTCGTCATTCCTCCCCCTATCCTCCCACCCATCTATGTGTTACCATACGATTAAAAAAAGAAAAAAGGGATCGTCATTTATCATTAAATCAAGATTTCTCTTATAATCTAAATCATAGTCGTTTTGTTTATTGCACTTTCACCAAACCCCTTTTCATCTCGTTCCAATATATATATATAAATATAAATATGTATTTATTCATTTTTATAGTTGAGATATATTTGAGTCCTCTATTTATCGTATGTGTCTCTTTAAAATCGTGCCAATTCTAAATGACGATCATCGGAATCTATAACTTATATGCAGATGTTTGGAATTATGAGAATATTTCTGACAGGGTGGTACCATAATAATAATGGAATATCCCATTAATGCTAAACCCCCAACAAACGGTCATTGTCGTTGGTGTCAACGGTCTTTGTTGCTTACGATCGAGACCAGAATTGAAGTGTGGTGTTGGGTCTACGAGAAAAAGAAAAAGAAGAAAAATATTGTCTATGTGTGTGTGTGTGTGTGTGTGTGTGTGTGAGAGAGAGAGAGAGAAAGAGAGATTTTCTCGAGCTAAGCTGATTAACTCAACCGCCGTTTAGCACCCACTGTTGGAGACTCGTCATCGTTGGATATCTACGTGTTATGGTATTAGGGATCTTAGACGTCCGGTTTGTACAGCTGTGTATGAACTCCCCGTGCCAAATCGTTCTGCCACTTCGTGTCAACGTTTAAGCCTTTCAATGGTCTTTGTCGTGAACACCCGAACATCTAAATACAAGGGAACGTTTGTGATCCCTTTTTTGCACAAAAAGTATATACACAATAGTATGGAAAATGAATAAAAAGACAAATAATTATTACGAATTATATCGAAAGAAGAGAAAAATCACGGAAGGGAAAGATTTTGGTTTGTTAAATAAATGTGACTCGAATTCTGCAAATAAAAAGGTAGAATAAAAAAAGACAAATAATTATTACGAATTATATCGAAGGATGTGAAAAATCACGGAAGGTAAAGAATTTGGTTTCGGTGAAACATATGTGAAAAGGAAGAAGAAAAGGTAAAAATGAAGCCGTCAACCAAGGTTAAATATATATATATATATAAAAGTAGGTATAAAAGTTAAAAGCAAAGTAGCGAAAGAAACGGACAGAGAAGAAGGAAAAGAGGCCCAAAAGGTTAGAAGGTTCGACCGCCCAGTAAGAAGTCAAGTATAGGTAGGCACCTAAGCATAAAATAACTCATGCGGTTCTAAAAGCTTTGACCGAAAAAATGCCACCAGTCGAAAACAATTGGTGCCTCTATGGTGTGTACCTAAAAAATCGTCAAGTTATATGGTAACAGACTATTTCTTTTTTTCTTTCATTTTCTCTTTCACTAGTTTTTCTTTTTCAGTTCATTCTAACTATGTATTCCATGAGAATTTGCTATTACCTCGCTAACAAGGAGTCAGCACAAATTTATGTAACGTACGAGAGGGGCTAGGGGGTAGAGGGTATGGGGGATGGGATGGGATGGGTGGAACCGTGAAAAACGTACGAGCTTCTTTTCTTTCTTTCCTTCCTTTCCTTTCCTTTCCTTCCTTCCTTTCGTTCGTTCGTTTGTTCGGTCGGTTTTGATTGCAACTCATGGGCGGTGCCAAGAACGAACGTTTGGTCCTTTTCTCGTTTGCTTTTAGACTACGAGAAGCAAAATGCGTCGTGCACGCATTAACGCGAAAATATATGAGATTCGAATCGCAAGCCATAGGTTGAAACCGTTTATATATCGGGCCCACCAACGTCGTACCGGTTATGCATTTTTAAACTCTTACACGATGAACTTCTTTCTTTCACCCCCCCATTATTTCTTTTTTTCTTATTCTAATTTATTTTCTCAAAAAAAAAAAAGGAATTGTTACTTTCTTTTTCTCTCTCTCTCTTTACCTTGTGAGTTATGTTACGTTAAGTAATATTTTTCTTAACATTAAACAAACATATTAACAATCGATTAATCATATTTCGGATGATATGTTTTCGTATAAATGAAGATTTAAAAAAGAAGAAGAAGAAAATAAATGTAAGAGAAAAATTGATCGAATTTTACGGTTCGTGTTTCATCTTCTTTCCCACCCCCACCTTCCGCCCACCGTGAGATATTTCCTGACGAAAAGAATGAAAAAGAGAATGAGAGAGAGAGAGAGAGAGAGAGAGAGAAAAGAACAGAAAGATATTTCTTTAACGATACGCGCCACGCTCTACCCTCAAGCACAAAAATATCATTTTTGTCGGATGTGGGTGCGTCGAAAGATATTAGCAAACCTTACGCCGCCCTTTTCGGCTTCTCTAATATACGAAGTGAGCGAGATAGAAAGAAAAACCTTACTAATAAGAATGAGAAATATAAATAAAGAAAAATAAAAAAAGACAGGTAGAAAGAGAGAGAACCGCGACGAATATAAAACCAGTCAGTCTTTCTTCCCACCCTCCCCCCAACCCCTGACCAAGCGTACGATTTTTTCCCTTTCGTTCGTTCAACAGGACTAATGGCCGGCACGGTTTTGCAACCGAAAGGGAACCAACCCACTTTCTTTCTCTTTTACACGGTCGTCGGTCCACGTAAATTGCCTAATTTAGACGCGAGGCCAGACGGGTCGCCGTTCCTTACGAAGGGCCAATCAGCCGAAGCAAAAGAGGAGAAAGAAGAGCAAGAGAGAGTAGTAGTAGAGGTTTACTGAAGAGAGTCGAAGGACCCACAATGCTCGTTAGGCTACCAACTTCCTTGGGACTCTTACAAATCCTTATTTTTCCTTGCCAAATTCTTAAAAGTAACAACCAAGAAATTCGAAGTTAATAGCAGATAATATCCGAAAAGATAAGAAGAAAAATAGAAAAGAAAATACGAATGAATGAATGAATGAAATACAAGGATGGGTATAGTTGCATAATATGAAATAGGGGAAACATGGAGTGAAAAATGTTCAGTCAAATTCTAAACCCCAAACGTGATATTAATCCACAAATGAAAATATATCATTTATATTATTAAAAACACGTAAATATGATGATACTTGTGATAAGTAAAAGTGAATTAGTAACGGGAGATGATGCGTTTACCGAAAAGAACCAGCAGAAGCAATTTGTGGCACGCGAGGCTTTGTGCATCGAAAACCCGGAGGCCTTTTGCCACGCGTCCTCCGCTCGTGGGCCCCTTCCCCCCCCCCTTTGAAACCTTTCCTCAACCCCAAACTTGAATTAATAGTCGATTAATCTGTTTTCGAAAATTTTTCAGTAGATTTCTTTTGATTCTTATTAAGTTTCTCAATTTTTCCTAAATTTCTCAAATTTTCACCTGGTCATTCTCCTCCCCTGCCCCCCTCTCTCTCTCTCTCTCTCCTTGTCTTTTTTATTTTCTCTCACACTATTCAATACAAAGGAACAAAGTTAAGGTAGGGAAGGGTAGAGTGCATCGTGTTGCAGGAAACAAAGGGTTCTCTGACGTAGCCGCGTGGCCAGGAAAGATAACCAAGAGAAAGAGAGAGAGAGAGAGAGAGCTTAATTGTTTCTGGTCTGGCAGCTCTCTATGCGGTCTGCAGTTTGCCGTATTGACCAAAGGTGAGCTTTTGTATTCGAATCGAAAGCAACATTTGCATGCACCGTTGCTTGTTCTCTCCGACTGTTTTCTCGATTACATTTTGCTCGACTCGATCTCAAAGCATCATCCGTTTCATCCTATCAAAATTCCAATCTATCTCTCTCTCTTTCTCTCTCTCATTCTCTTTCTATCTGTCTTTTGAATGAAGAAACACACAGGTAAAAGTACGTAACTTTTAGGAAACTTTTTTTCTTCGAGAAGGATTATTAACCCCTTAACTTATAATTTACGTTCGAGAATTGTATATCACACCATTGCAGATTATTCATTTTGTATTACTGATTTTTGTATAAATAAACTTTTTGTAATACATGCATCCTACCATAATTATTGCATAAATATTTCTAATTATATATTTATATCTGACCGGATCATCGTACTACGGGCTATGCCCGTAATTATTAAGTTAAGTTAACGAAGTGAGAAGAGAGATACTTCATAAATGAAATACTGAATACTATGATAATTAAAAGGACAAAATATACGAACACGGAAATGTTTAAATAATTTACATACGTATGCATCGTTTGGTTCGAGATGTAAACTGTGACTTTTTTCCAAGATGGTAGGGTTGGTCAGTCGGTTGGTTGGTTGGTTGGTTGGTATGTAAAATAGATCATCGAAGAGTCAAGAAATGATTTAACGTTGATCGAGTGTCCTCCGAATATGGTCTTCGCAATGCCTCAGGTTAAAGATTCCTCTAACGAAATTACCTTCTCGCGTCTTCGAGTTAAACGCGGGTGCATACCTTCTTAGCGAGTCTCAAGGCCGAATACCACACATGACAACTGTCGTCGATACTTCTTCGAACTTTTCATGACTGGATTTTAAAAAAAAAAAATAAAACAAAAATCTGTTATGCGTCAGATAAATTTCAGAACGTCTTGTTCTTTTTTATGATTATTTTGATCATCTTTCCCTTTCCCTTTCTCTTTCTCTTCCTTTTCGGATCCTTCGCGTGCGTGATTTCGGCGTTAATCGCGGATGTTGCAAACCCTGAGCCCTTATGGGCAATCATTATCAAGGAAACTGCATTGGCTCCTCAGATTATACCCGAACATTATGATTACCTCGAATTAATCTGCGATGTAATAGAGACGTTCGTGGGCACGTTGCCCTCATGCTACGGATATTGCCCTAATTACAAATATAAAATGCTAAAAATGTGCCTATTTATGTCGCAATAAAAAAGATCATTAAACGGGGGAGGGGGGAGAAACATTCGTGCACTCTTTAACGATTTTCCCTTGATCTTTCTTTCGAATTCCTATTCTTCGTTTTCTTATTCTCTTTCGAGATAATACTCCCCAGCATCCGTTAGAGAAATGTTGTCAACCTCTTACATTTCCTTCTCTCCGTTCTCCAATCCCTTATTCGAAAGTACAATGAATTCCCTAGAAGGGATTTTATAATGTTAATATAATATTTATCAAGGAAATATTATCTTGGATTTTTCTTTCCTCCTTTAAATCAGAAAATATTTGTATTGTTAAATTAACAACTATCTATTATCTCACAGAAAATATATATATTATCATTAGATGAATATTATATTGCATGTGATCTGTTAAAAACAAATTTCTAAAATTCATATGATCTAATAATATAAATATATATTTTTTAAATAATCATTTCTCTTGGATCCTATACGGTACCGAGATAAATCTCATTTACGATCACTGAGAGTTAAAAAAAAGAGAAAAGAAAAAAGAAAAAGGAAAAAAAGGGAAGAAAATAAAATAAATGTTCTCGCGTAGGTCTCGCTTAGGCAAACTTATAATATACGAGACGCAAAGAGGCTTTACGATTTCTCGCGTTGCGTGCAAGTAACGCGGTGCTTGCTTATTTAGTGACGCGTCGGCCCCTTTTTTCTGAAGGCAGAACTTCGAGGTCGGGAGGTCAGTTAGGCGGGGATCCAAGTTCTTCCTTTCGCGGGGCCCTTTTTTCGATACCCCGCCAAGGATCGCGTGCCATCTTTGGTAAGAACAAAAAAAAAACTCTAAGAAAACGAATGATACCCTTCCCCTGGTGTATATTCCTGCCTAAAAACTAAAACAAAAATATTCTCCCCCTTTCCTCCTATCACCTACTCTACCCACCCCATAAGAAAAGTGCATCAAGATTGCTGACAATTCAAGAGATCTTTGGTAAGAAAAAAAAACGAATGACACTGTTCCCCTGGTATATTCCTGCCTAAAAATTAAAACAAAAATATTCTCCCCCTTTCCTCCTATCACCTACTCTACCCACCCCATAAGAAAAGTGCATCAAGATTGCTGACAATTCAAAGGGCAAAAAATCGCATTGCATTGCATTGAATTGCATTCGTATCGTCTGTCTTTTTTTCGCAATTCTTCGTCTTCCTTCGAGTACGAGTGCGAATAAAAAGCTCAAAGAAGATAACCGCGAAGCTCAAACGTGAACGTGACTTTCTTCGAAGGAAGAAAAGAACAGACCAACCACCTTGGCACTTTTTAACTGCATATAACTCTCTCTCTCTCTCTCTCTCTCTCTCTCTCTCTCTCTCTCACTTGTTCATTTTTTCTTTTCCTTCTCGTACCTTTCTCGTGCAAAGGTTGTAAACATTTTGGCACCGCGATACAAGAACAATAATTTAGTGAATACGCGAGGGTCCTCCTCCTCCCCACCCTCTCTCTCTGTCTCTCTCTTACTCTTTGATGGTGCACACGTTTTTTCAACGAGAAGAAGGTGGGTACTTGTAACCCCGCTTAGACCAACGAAATCGCACCGCACGACGTCGAGTTGTCGATTTTTGTGAAACGACGCGAAACTCGTAGGGGAGAAAAAAAATGGGAGGTGAGGTGGAGGGTAGGTCGTTGACTGGCCGATTCTCACCGGGAAGGCGGTGTGGGACCGATTCGAGAGGGCCCCGACGATGATAATTAGCAGTAAATCAAGCTGGCGAGATACGCGTGTCCGCGTGTTATGCGTATTATAGGCAACCACCCCTCTTCCCCTCCCCTCACCCTCCTCCTCCATCCCTTTCTCTCTCTCTCGTATTTTCTTTCTTTCTTTAACTTTAGGGTAACATCAATTTCGCACAAATAACACAACAGTAGTGTCCCTTTAATTCATAACCGATCTATTCGAAATAAATTTCAGAAGTACGTTCGTTGGTTGACCCCCTATTGATTTTTCTTAAAACATTGATAAAATAGATTATAACGAGATCGTGAGAATATTTTCTATTGATATTCCATTGCTTTCTGATGCAAAAATTGTACGTAACTAGGGAATATCAATCAACTTCACGTGCAATTAGAATTTTTTTCTTTGAAGATAGAGATGTACTACACAACAAAATTCGAACAAACTTGAATCACTTTGTTTATTATTATAAAAAATAAAATGAAGTCAAGAAGGAAAAGAAGGAGGAGAAGGAGGAAGAGGTCAAAGTTCGCTATTAATTTATCGTTTCGTTTCCATGAGAAATATTTCGCGAATAACACGTTAGTTTGATAATTCTAAAGTTTAAACCGAAATAACAACGAGAAAACGATACGAATATTGAAAAGGTTTTATAGTTTTTCGCAAACAAGAGTACACGAATAATGATCGTAATTCTTAAACCGAATTGACGATAGGGAGGAAGGGGAAGGAAGGGGAACGGGGTACTGTTAAAAAATCGTGAAAGATCAAGTAAGCGGTGTGCGTTTTGGTAACGTTCGGTTTATGGGTTTTATCTTTTCAAAGGTATCGAAGTTTCGACAGACGAGGTGCGGACGACCCACGCAACTACTTTCAAAAATTATTGACGACGGTGCCACCGTTTTTATATATCCTGTTGTAACTCACGAAGAAGCGGCACGAATCCTTTTTGTAAATGACGGAGATGATGCTGCTGCTGCTGCTGTTACTGTTACTGGCTGCTGTTGCACGAGAGATCGAAAATATTTTACATCGGATAATTACCTTAAACGTATAATATAGAAATGATACGATTAATCATTGAAAAAGTATTTTCCCGTTAATTGCTTCTTCCTCCGTAACACGAATTACGATCGAATTTATCCCACCCTACCCTCCCACCTTCCGAACGAAAAGTAAGAAGAATGAAAAAAGAAGAAGAAGATGAAAGAAAGAAAGAAAAAAAGAAAAAAATAAAGATGATGAAGAAACCGCAGCCCGACGAAGTATCCTTTCAGGTAACACATAAGGTGTATCCGTGAGTCCTGCGAGGAGAATAACGTTATGGGGAATTCGTTGATAGGCTAGCGCCGCGTTATTATTTTTAACAGTTGGTTGGATTGAATTTTTATAGGGCTCTTGGCATACGCTTACCCGCTCAGTGACGCTCAAACCGCATCCCCCTAAAAGTCCTTCGATTTTTATGGCATTATTAACGGCGAACAAAAAGGGTCGCTCGAACGACGTAACAAGCTAGCTCTACCCATGGACAACCCTGTGAAAGAAAGAAAAAGAAAGGAAAAAGGAAAGGGAAAGAGGGGAAAGGGAAAGGGAGAAGACGCGTTAGCATATGAATGCCAGGGTGCCGAGTCCCATGGTGTGCACGAAAACATAACTAATAAAAAGGGAGTCATGAAAGGGACGCCGCGATGGATCGTTTTCTTATAATAAGCTTCTTCCGATGCTGATCATCCGAAAGGTGTTGGTTTTTTCGCACGGAATATCCTGTCACATTTTTTTTCGGACCATCCCCCCCACTCACCTTCCCTCCCGTTTTTTTAAAAAATTTCTAATTAAATTGATACGAAGGGAAAAATTCTTATCATTAAGGACAGATGATACACGTATGCATATGATTGGTTCGGTTGTACCGAAAAATGTACTTGGTTTTTTCGCACGGAATATCCCCTGTCACATTCTTTTTCAACAACCCCCACCTTCCCCTAGTTTAATAATAAACCGTATTAAAAAATTTCTAATTAAGTTGATACGAAAGAAAAATTCTTTTCATTAAGGACAGAAGATACACGTATGCATATAATTGGTTCGGTTGTACCGAAAAATGTACTGATTGAATGATTCACTTTGTAGACAATTAGTCGAGTTTCTTCTGAGTCAAAGTTCATACAGTCATGGTCATTTTAATTGACATATCTTTGTAGATATATATCAGTATTCATTGCAACCTCTCCTTCATTCATTCATCTTTAACGTGATCGTCTTGACTGAAATCGAAAGGACGATATTATATCGGTAGACGATCGGGAAAAAAGGAAAGTTACTTTGCTTCATCGACCGCCATAAATAACAGTGGACCGCAGCTGGCAGGGTAATGGATGCTGGATTTTTCAAAGCTCGAAAGAATAGAAAAAAGAAAAATCAAGATAGAAAAAGAGAGAGAGAGAGAGAGATAGAATGGTCGTAATCATTACCAAAGAAGAATTCATGATTGATTTAAACCGTGCGTATAGGTCTGGATGAAAGTAAAAATAAAAATAAAATAAAATGAGATAGAAAAATTTGAGAAGCAGTAGAGGGGTGAGGGGTGGAACGTTAGTCGATACAAATGGAAACGTAACTCTTGCGTTGTCCAGCAAGAATTGTTAAAAAGAAAAAATAAGAAGAAGAAGAAGAAGAAGAAGAAGAAGAAGTGTTCTAATAGAAAAGAATAAGTTAACTGGGGTAGGATTCTAAGAATAAGAATAAGAAAAATGATAAAGAACGAAATAACGGGCAGTAATAATATCAGCGTATCTTAATGGAGGCATCAGCCGATACTTGTGCCGCAATTTCATGGGGGTTTACGATCGCGTATATCAGAGATCCTGTGGTGAATGGATCAACCCCTGGGGGTTATCCTATCCATGTACGTCCACACTGAATCGTTTTCTTCTTCGTTTCATTCTCTCTCGTCTTCACAACATTTACCTTTGCAGCTCGTTTCGAATGGGAACGGTTACCGTGTAAAGGTGTAAAGGTGTTTTTTGATGTCGCCGTAAAAATTTCTTCGCGAGAACACCGTCAGTCACTGCTTGTAAGAAAAAAAAGGAAGGGAAACCAAAAAAATAAAAAGAAATGACTACCCATTAGAGATGAATTCATTCAATGGAAAATAAATGAAATTTTTGTCTATGGGACGATAGGGGTAAATTCGATTACTAAACACCTTACTTCATTGATCATTGATTTTTCAATCAAACATGATTTTTCTATAGAAGATTTATTGCAATAAAAAAAAGCTATTTTAACAAGACAAAGTCCTAATAAATTGAGGAAGAAAATAGAGAAGATGAATTACTATCATAAAAACGATAAAACGGTTCGTTTTGATATAATATCTACCCAAAAGAAATTAAGGAATCGTTTCAACTGAAAAGCTTAAATTCGCGTTGAACAAAACGAATGAATGAATGAATGAAATTCATCCAATAGTCTCTGATCACATGGGTACTCTCAACGTGACGAGAATATTCATGCCCATTGATTACACCAATTGTGTCAACTCTCCTATCGCGAAAATTGATTTTTTACGTGATACATGGTACGTATGTTGTTACCAGATGTTAAGGGGATATTCAACCCCCTATTAGTCGCCTTTTATAACAACCACAGTATATATATATGTGTGTGTGTACTATGAATATATTCTATACCAATCCCCATTTACCCATAAAAAGAAATAATTCGAATTACCATCATTAGCATTAAGATAATTAATCTTTCGAATGAATAACATTCTAACTCGACTAGTTCATTCAATTTAATCTCCTAAAACCCCATAATTTAATATACATCTTATATCTTTTTATATACCGAATAAAACAAAACAACAAAACAATTTCCCATATCATCTATTTTCGTCGAAACATTCGAGGATAATATGAACGATCGAAGAACGAATAAGAAGAATCTTTTTTGATATCTCCATAAAAAAAATTCCCATCCCTGTACGGTGTCGCGAATTCTTCGAGGGTGCTTGCCGGCTGCCTCTCTCTCTCTCTCTCTCTCAACGAAGTTGTTCTCGTTCCAAATTCCAAAAGGACACGATAGATATACATACACGTCGAAGAAAGGGGAAAGAGCCCTTCCTCCTGTCGAAGGCACTTTTTATGAGCCCTGAGGCAAATATTTTATGCCCTTCCCTTTCTTTTTTTTTCTTCTCTCTCTCTCTCTTATTCCGTCTGTCCTTCTTTCACACGCGTTCGATATTTCCTTCCTTTTTATTCTTTTTCTTCTTTTTTTCTTCTCGAGCTATCACCTCGCAACAAAAAAAAAAAGAAAAGGGAGAGAAAGGAAAAAAGGAAAGGGTGCGTATTCGCACGACGTTTAAGAGAAACGTCGTCGCCATTCGAACTCATTCGACCTTGTCGTTTTCTACCCTCTCTCACACTTCTTTTCTCTCTCTCTTTCTCTTTCTTTTTCTTTTTCGACGATGATTATCGTTCGGAATGCCGCCCCGACGGCACCTATTCTTCTTCTTCTTCTTCTATCGACGACAATTCCAAACTTTTATGCGAGTTACCCCGATTATGTTTCCCCGAAGATAAATACGAGTTCGATGACGTGTTAAGAAGAAACAGTCCTCTCTCTTTCTCTCTCTCTTGCTAGAAGGATTGTATAATAACGCGATAATAAATTATGTCAATCAATTAGGAATACTTTAATTTTCTTTCTAGTAACTATACACGAAAACATATTAGATTTTTACGTAATATGTTTATATCAATCAATTTTTGTCGGTACTTTTATTCTATTATTTAAAGAATGAACATTATAAAAAAAGAAAAAGATATTATATAAATAATAAATCACTCTTAGAAATAGTAATACAAAAAAAAGCTATCATATAACAGGACGTTCTAATAAAATGAGGAAGAAGAAGTTATAAAAAAAAAAACAAAAAAATCCCAAATAAAAAGAATAGAATATTTTTTAAAAGGAAGGAATAGAGAAAAAAAAGAATGAAAGAGAAATGATTAATTATACTTCGTTTATAATCGAACGATAACGAGAAAAGACGGATTGGGTGATGCATTAAGTCAACGGCAGCCAATTAAGAGAAGCTCGAACGGGCCGATAGAAAAAGATACGATCCAAATAGTGTGGGAGGGCTGCTGGTCCATGGGACTCCCATAACCGATACCCCGTCCTCCATTGTCTCGAGTCATTCTTGGGTTGAACAGCAGCGGTATATAATTTCGTCAAGATCCGCGATAACGTCGACAGAATTTAGATTGAGATCGATTTATATTATAATAGTCCGCGAAAAAAAAAAAAAGAAAAGGGTGTATAAGGCGTGACGATTGTAATCCTTATTCGAGACTACCTTAACTTAGATTCATATCGAATTAAGCGAGGTCAAGATTTCGTATGTACTTTTATTTTATTTTTTTGTTACTTATGGGATAACTTAATATATAATCTTATACACATATTTGCATATCTGTTGAAAATTCTACAAGTGGAATAAGTACAAGTACTTCTAATCATGATCCCTATATTCTTTTTTTCTTGCATTTTTTGTTTACTTATGGGACAATCTAATATATAGTCTTGTACACATATTTGCATTCATCTATCCATGAATTTTGAAATAAAGCTAATAAAACAATTATTAAATAAATGTAAAATGTGTTGAAAATCCTATAAGTGAGATAAGTACAAGTACTCCTAGACGTGATCCCTTTATTCCTTATTTTTGTTCTTTTTTAATCGTTGTTAGTTTGAGTTACAGCACGTTACATGGTGGTGACACGGATCACAAGCCTGACCTGCTCCAAAATATCTCGAATGAGACCGATCGGGCCCGTCCATATGAAAAACGAAACGTTACAATACAATACGTGTTTCGAATACTTTTGATGATCGATGCACGTAGTTGCTGACTCGGTAAAGGCTACTAAAGAAATAAATAAAAAAAGAAAGAAAGAAAGAAAGTCAGGTCGAAGGGTTTGCTCTTTCGTTGGTTGGGGTCGGACGTTTATGAGACACCATGTATGCGAAGACTTTCGACTCGAGTCTTGTTTTTTAAGGACGCCCAGCGTCGTATCGCACCGCCTTCTATTAATCACTATACGATGACGGGTTCTTGCTCGCTTTCTCACGCGCCTGATTCGTCCATCACGGAACGTGCGGTCTTATCTGTAAAAGATGCAGCACACAAACAAACCCTTTTATGCACTTATAATAATATCTACATACACATACAATAGCAACGTAACATTGCAAAGCCAATTAGCGTGTCGGTTGTAATGGATTATTAATAAGTCACGTTCCTCTTTTTGATTTATTTATATTTTTAAAAAACATTTTCTTGTTTTTTTTTCGTCAAATTTATGTTCTCGTACGAATGAAGGAAGAAGAATAGAACGATCGTCCTTTTGAACGAGGAAACGTGCCGGCTTTGTCTCCTTCAAAGGGTGGGAATGAGAATAAAGATAAGGGGGAGGGCTAGGGGGAAGTGGGAGAAAATAATAAAAACGAAAATGAAGTAAAAAAAGGAAGAAAGAAGCCTCGAGGGACAGCTCCCACGAAGCAAACCAAAATTTAATTTATAATTTCGGAAGTGCCGTGAGAAGAAAGAGAACCGTCCCATCCCGTCCGGTCCCGTCCGGTCCCGTTCCGTTCCGTTACGACCTGTTCGTACTGGAAGGGAATCCTGCCAGGAGGGACGTCTTGTCGACCCTTTGAACGAGCTACCCAAAGAGGAATAAGAAAAATAAGAAGATGAAGATGAAGAAGACGATGACAATGACGTCAACGATGATGATGATGATGACACAAACTGAAAGATTTACGCGAGAAACGAAAGAAATGATGCAACTTGCATTTGGATGCATTGCAAGGATTATAAACGTAATGTTGAGATGAGAAATAAATCAAGAAAACAAAAAAAAGAGACCCTTTTACCTGGAGCACACAGAATTCAATTTCACAGTTCGAATAGAAACAGACGTTTTTTTCTGCACTGTCCGATCAACCACGCGCCTATCCTGTTCTTTGTGCATTTTTTTTTGTCTTTTCTTTTCTTTCTAATTCTCATTTCAAGTTCGTTATAACATGCAGAAGATCCCATGTAAATTAATTTCGAAAGATTCGAAATAAAAGTCTCGTTTGGTTGGCTTGTTTAAAAATCGTTCAAATGTCTACGCGAAAAATATTAATAGATATTTCGAATCTCTTTGAAGAATTCATTTTATAAAATTTCAATGAAATTAACGAAATATTCTCTATTTCGTTATCACAATAATCCGAAAATAAAATCAAATGCATCTGTCATTTTGTACTGATAATAAAAAAAAAAACCACGAGATATGATACAAAGGATCTCGATCCTTAATTACGAATACTGCTGGCGCCAGGTTCCGTTTAAAAATAATCTCAAAGTAGGCGTGAGTCATTGTCAGAAAAAGAGAATAAGAAACATAGAGAGAGAAAGATACGACCTCTCGCGAATATCTGAGAAGCGCGACGACCTTTTTGGCAAATGGCCGGTCCATTACATTGTCTTAAGTTTCAAGTTGCGAGAGAAAAGAGTTGGTCGGACAGGAGAGGTTGAAAATTCACAAGGATTATGACGAGGGTGAGAGGGCACGTACGTACATACGTCAGAAGGATACGTCAGGGTGCTAGAGAAAAGAAGTAGAAGTAGGAGGAGGAGGAGGAGCAGGAGGAGGAGGAGGAGGATACTGGAGACTGCTGGGAGACGATCTCTGCAAGTGGGAGGAGAGAATCTCGTTCTCTGTGTGTTGTCGCATTATTTCGGCTTTGCATACGTTTCGAGTTTCAAGCCATTATGTTTTCTTTAGCAAGGGTCGTACGTTCTTCTATATCTTCCTTCTTCCTTCTTTCCTTTCATTTTTTTATCTTGCTTTTCTAAAAAAAGGAGTACCTAACTACCTACCTATCTAGTTTTTATTGGATAATACGATACCAGGGAGGTTTCGGAGAATCTTGATAAATAATTAATAACTATCTATACTCGTTTATGAATAAAATATAATAATTGTTCTAAGTAACAACCCCTATTTTTTTATACAGCCAACAAGATAGGATCAATTTCTGTTTCTATTCTTCTCATTCGAAAATAATTATATAATATTATTATAATTATTTCAATCTCTTCTTCTTCCTATTTTCTTTTATACAAAACAAAAAAACATAATTAACTAACTCGTATGTATGAGAAAGACTAAACGAAACGAAAACGTATTAAAATTAAAGAGAAACTAAAAGATGATACCGAAAAAAAAAAGAGAGAAAAAAAAAAAGAAGAACCGTCCTCTTTCTCTCATATCATATATCTACGATATCTCAAATCGTAATATCCTGTTATTATCGCGACGCCGAAATTCAAGAAAGATATGTTATTACCGTTATCGATTAAATTATAGCCAAGATGAAAAACCGTCGTAAGTTGGAGGTACTATATTCGTACGTAGGAGGTAAAATTGGAGAAGAGGAGGAGGGCGAAAGGAGGAGTAGAAAGAGGAGGAGGAGGAGGAGGAGGACGGGGATCTTCCCCGTGCGTTCAAACGAAAGAGAAATTCACGTGGTGCATCGGTCCCACCGCAGTCTCCTATCTCTTTTTCTCTTATTCCTCTTTCTCAACCTAAAGGAATTAAAGTTAAAGCAAAGAGATGGGGAAAGAGGATCGCAAACGACGACGAGAGGACGAGGACGAGGACAACGAAGAAACATCGAGGATCGTGGTTGTGTCGTTGTCGAAGCGTGTGCGTCCAGTTTGCTATCGTACATTCCGATCGACAACAGAAAACGTTTCGAACAAATGCGCGAGACAACTTCGTAAACGTGCCGTCTACCACCCCACCACCCCCTTCCTTTTTTTTATTCTTATTCGATAGTTGACAAATTCGTCACTCTCGTATAATCGTAGCTAATATAAAATCAGGGTTGTTTGGTCATCACCGATGTAAAGAAATTTGATCAAACGACACGACCGAAAAAATAAAAGAACAGAAAACGAACTGGACAGAAAAAGAGGTACGGGGTTTCGATTATCTGTACGGAAAAAATCTAAAATAAATTGACTTTTCAGTTTATTGTTGTTCTCAAGATAATCCTTTAACGAAGCTTCACGATCCAATTGATTACAAAATACTATTGTATGCTGTACTATTGTATGCTGTACTATTGTCAGCGTGGGTGTCATAAGTTCGACCAATGAGTGTTTGTTCTCTTTTGGTAAGAGAATGATGGAAATGAGAGAGAGATGAAGGGGAGTGTGGCCCCGTTGTACGTTAATACGATTACCAGGAACACAACAACGTCGAAGCATTGCTATGTTCAACGTTTTATGTTCACTCGAAAGCCCCATGTCTGAGCTTCGGGATGACGTAGGATTATGGGCTATGGTATAGGTCGTCACGTACTATCAACACATACGAAATCCCATCCTAATTGCTACAAATCGTCGGATCTCGCTTGCTTGCTTGCTTGCTAATGTTCCTAGACCAAAACACTCGAATCGGGATTGACAACGGGGTTTGTTATCGGCTCAATCTAACGAACGAGATGATATTTCAATCCCCAATTCCATTATTTTACCATGATTTACGAACGTTGATTTACTACTATTAACATTGTTGTTTTAAGCACACATTATCTATCGAAATATTACTAAAAACAACATCGCGATTAAATGTTTCTACAATAAAGTTAGACAAAAATTGGATTAATAATTGAACGACTTAGATCTTAAATGCGGGATTTTAGATTAATCTTTTTTTTTTTTTGTTAAATATCATCGAACACTTAGCGAGAAAAAGGTTCTCGTGTGTTTATTCGGTATGATTTTAATTAGAAGAATTATGTCTATCGATCGGATATGTAATATGTACTTACTTGAATACTTGAAAACTGATTTTCGTCGAGACGTGACCACCGGCAGTTTATATTAAACTTATTAAATTGAGAAAGGAATGAGAAGAGGAGGAGAATGAGGAGGATATGTATGTATGTATATATATATACACATGCACGAAGTGGAACGAAGGTAGTCCTCGCGAAAGCTATTACCCAGCCGTGGTAATAAAGGAGGTGTCGTGTCGTCGTTGCCATTATTACGCGTTAGCACGTAGGTCCAAGTACGGGTTAAACCAAAAAAGAAAAAGAAAGAAACAAAATCTGAAGTTTCTTCTGAAGTACCTTCAACGTAAACAGGAGGAAGAGGAGGAGCTCGACGAAATCGAGAACGAGAGGAACGCGAAACCTAATTCCATTACCGCAAAGCGGTAATAAAGATACGTTATTGTTATTGTAATAAACATTATCGAGACTTTCTGTAATAAAATATGCGTTATTGTTATTATCATTGGTTCTACACCGTCGTCGTTGTCATCGAAATCAAACCACCCACGCGTCACGTGTCTTATTTGCAAAATTATAAGAATCCTGTAATCCTGTAATCTCATTACCAATCTTATCCAATCATTTTTCGTTACTACAGGTTGCTCGACAATGTTTGTTTTTTCACATTGAAAAATTTCGATCAAATTCTTTACATTTCAACGTAAGCTTCTGAATCTTTCATTGAAAATTCCTGACTAACGAAACAAGTTATTTCTAACAAATCCGAAAAATATCATAGTTCAATTTCTATCTTTTTAAAGAGACCTTGATAATATAATCGAATCCTTGAATAGTGATTTAAATTCGGGACACACGGATAGATAGAAAAACATAGTAGTACGTTGAGATTCAAAGCCAAAGCCTTGAGATTACGGAAATCTAAATAAAATAAATTAACTTGTCAAGGGGAAAAGAAAGAGAGGATTCATCCTGACCATACCGAAATGGGATAAAATAATCTTTGTTAGTTTTATTTTGAAAATATTTTTCCTATTTCAAGAGGGAAAAAAGGAGTAAGAAGTGGAATAAAATAGTTCGTGCATCATTCTCCGAATAAAGATATTATAAGTGAGTGTGTATAAGTGAACGGGCGCCAGTATGAAAATAACGAGAAAAAGAGAGAAAAAACTTGTACGAATGTGATCGTCTCTCTCTCTCTCTCGTTAAGTTTTTATTTTATTTTTTATTTTTTATTTATATCTCAAGTGTGTCCTTAAAGTTTGCCCAAATTCGTCGTGCGAAAATTCAGCGAGTTTAAATAATCAACAGCGAGTCAAATGGCCCGAAAGATACCTCTCGATATGTAAGAGAAACGCTAATCTGAAATGACGTTACACGACTCGAAGTGGATACTACAGCCTGGACGGGTCCCTTTCGAGTCAATTTGGGTAATTGATTGGTCCAACTTGGGTGTGCGTCGATCACCATAAACGTTAAATGCCTGAGGAACCGATTACATTGTCCTTCGGATGCTCGATTTTTCAGTCATAAATGATCACCTCCCCAAATAAGACTTTCTTTAATCGATCCCGACTAACCAGAAAGAAATTTCTCTCAACAGTTCTGATACTTTTCTCGATTATCTTAATTAACATTCACTTCGAAAAGCTTCACTTCGAACCGAACTTTATTACGTGACATTCCGAAAAGCATTTTTTTCTTTCGATTGCATTACGTTAAACAAACAAACAAAAATAATAATTGGTATAACTTTTCAAATAAATATTATTTTTAATCATATCCAACGTGAATGTATTTAGTTTTCTAAATTTGTACGAGTAACCACCCAGCTGGGGTCATAAACGACGAAAAAAGAAAGAAAGAAAGAGATGCATTGGCACTCGTAAAAATGATAGAATCTTTCGATATTGAACTCGGATGTATCGGGTTATAAAAGTAGAGAAACGAAATTCCTGAATTCCTGTATAAGCACATTCTGTTGGCAACGATACAAAGTTTTCGTTAAGCTTAACTATACCAACAACAAGTATGTTTTACATGGATTTAACAAAATTTAACTTGATCCAAATTGACACTGGAATGCCGAATAAATCGTTCAATTATTTCGAATTAGAAATGATCATTTCGTTTGAAATCTTTTTCGGTTGTTTCGTCCTGGACCGGTGGTCTCGCGATGAAAAAGATCTCCTTTACAAGTTAGAAATATTCTCAGTCAGAAAAAGGAATAAGGTGAGTTGTTGCTTATCAGTCAAGGAAGGAAAGATCCACAACAGCTTTTTCCCACGTGCTGGTGGTTCCCAAATAACTTCACCAGGCGCCAAGAGACAACTTTTATCTGAAGTTTCTTGCGAGTAAAAGGGGGACGAGTTTATCAGTGGTTCTCATACAACACCGCCCACCCGTTAAACAGGAGAATATAAGTATAAGTATAAAAGAAAAAGAAAAAGAAGGTAAACTAATAAAAGATCAGCCGAAAATAGGATAACTGGTACGAGAAACAAGAACGATACAACATATTCTAGCATGACACTTGACAAATATTTAGATTTAAAAATATATAACACGGATATAAGAACTTTAAGAAGAGCTTTTTTTCTGAAAGATAGCTGAACATTTTGTAAAAAAATACATTAGCACGGTATACTACTATTGATATACACCAAAGCTCGTAAAAATTGGATGTGAGGGCACATCTGTATGGTTTTCTCGTTGTAAGAAGAATGGGTTGGTTCACGCATAAGCGAACAACTCGTAGATGGGACACGAAACCAAGCCGGGCCTATAAATCTGCCTAGCTATCTCCGGACAACAGCACACAAGTCTTTGCCAGCTTTATGACAAATTAATAGACTACCTGCCCTTGCGAGTATACACCGGTAGCACGTGCCACTGAAAGTAGGAAAGAGAAAGGGAGAAAAAGGATAGTTAGAAATGTGATGGTGGTGATGGTGGTGATGGTGGTGGGGATTTAAGAGCATCTTAATGCATCGACGCCGTGACGTCGTTCACGATCAAGGGGATTATCCTTGGCACCTAACGGCACAAACCCATAAATACTTACTCTCCTTCCTATTCCCCTTTACGGTTGCTCCTGTCATGGCATACTAAACGCGTCGTTTTATATCTTTACTCTTTGATAATACTTAAATGCTATCGCGAAATTTTCTACAAGCTTATCTTTGAAAGATAATCTTCTCGTTGCGAAAAATTATCGACGATTATTATTACTTTGTTTGATTTTTTTTAGTAATTTAACTCTAATTAGTCATCGTGAGTTTAATATCTCGAGACATTTTAATTGCACGAAGGTAGCAGCTTTCGAACGTCAGTTTAAAATAATAATAAATAATAAAAAAAAAGAAAAAAAGAAATCTCTAGAGATAAAGAGAAAGAGAAATTTTCAAAGTATCTGGCCATTTTCCAAGGAAACTTGTCTTCCGGAGCTGGTCCTAGATATTTATTTTCTTTTAAGTACAAGGATACGTGGCGAGACGTTTCATGCGTGTCTCTCTTATAAAAAAGAAACAAATAATAATAATAATAATAATAACAATAATAATAAAAAGAAGAAAGAATAATTAAAAAATATAATATATAAAGGATTAAAAAATATAAATGAAGAAGAAGAGTAATCATTCTGGTCGGAACGCAACCTACGTTAATGTGTTCGCGATGAGAAGAGAGGAAACCAAAAAACAGAAGAAAAAAAAAAGAAAAGAGAGTGAAAAAAAATGAGACTCGTTAACGGATCGTCGATTTAACTCGACGAGTTATTTTCTCATCGAACTCGCATGTCCAAGCTACCGTGCCGTTTGGCTCAACAAAATGTAACGTCGTTGAAACGAGAAACAACCTTACTGCAGGTTTTAAGCGTTCATTTCCTCGGAAAGGAGACACCTTCTTGATTCCGTAAAGGGGTATCGTTCTTATAGAGATTTATCGTCGCAACCTTCTTTTGCGGGACCGCCCTTCGTATATCAAATTAGTTAGATAAAACGAGACGAGAGGGATGGCGAGAAAAGAGAACCCAATCAATCCTGGTCGAGTGACAGTCGAGTTGCGATATCGCGAGCATCGACACCATGACAAGTACCTTCTTCTTTTTCTTTTTCTTTTTCTTTTTCTTCTTCTCCAAGTTACCTTCGAGTAGCCTTCGAAATAGCATCCTTTTCAATGACGTAGGTATGTATACCCACCAACGTTGTAGCCCTTTTTCTTATAATCCTTCTCCAAATCATTTTCTTTTTTATATTTAATCTCTTCGAGGAAAACCACGTATTTGTGGGTATCCTAATAATAATATCAAAGAAATTTGTATTCTTTAATTTGATGATTATTCATTAGAGATATATTTTTATTTTAATGATAATACTCTAGGAAAAATGTAATTTGTAAATTTCTAATATTATTTATCTTATTACAAAAAGGTTGAGATTTATTTTGGTAAAGAAAAGAATATATATTCATTTTTGCACAAGTGGAAACACAGCTGTGGCAAAGTTCTCAAAAAGATTAAGATGCATCTATACAAATTCGCGTGTTTTTATAAAGTTATATTTACTTTTGTTATACTATTAAAATATATTATATTTAAACAAGAACCTATATGTTTCTCTGATATCTAATAATAATTCTAAGATCGTACAAGTGGTCCCAAAAATACTACATCTCCACTAGCACGATTAATTTACGATCTCTACTATCGTTCTATTTTTATTAAAATTCAACTAAACAAACAGAAAAAAATAAATAAAGAAAATAAAATAAAGATCCAAGTTTAAGTTTAACATTTGAACGGAAAACATTGATTAACTATTACAAATTAATCATCATCATCATCATGAAATTAAGATAATCATTAATTTTTTGATCTCGTTGATCTTGTCCTCATATTCTTCGTGTCTAAGTATGTAAAATGTAAGTAAGAGAAGTGCGAAAGAGGCGGCTACGAGAAAGACCACAAGCAGATGGATTAATGTAAAGGCGGACGACCCTAACAAGCGAATTATCTCAAAGATATATTGTGCAGCTTCACGGGTGGTTAACTCTGTGCAGAGTGACTCCCAAAGAAAGAGAGAAAAGAGATCCCAAGAGAGAGAGAGAGAGAGTTGGAATTGAGAAAGAAAAAAAGGGAAAAAAGAAGAATAGAAAGAGGAATAAAGAGGAATAAAGAGGAAGAAAGAGGAGGACTGAAAAAGATTAGCCAACTTCGAAGTCGAGATGACTGCGGCTTGTCTCTCCTCTACCCGGTAATGCCTTGTAAGCTCTACTAATCTCTTTACCGGTCGTCTCTCCTGATTTATCGAGATGTTTTCATTGTCTTTGCTGACTTTTAGTCGTCGACCGTAAAGATGGCCACACGAGAAGGCCAATGCTCTTATTCTTTTCTATCTTACTAATATCTTTTATCTTTTTTAGGTAGTAACCAACCCCATTTTCACTCTTACTACAATATTACATTATATATATGTATGTATGTTTCTTATAATAACATTAAATCTTATTTTTTTATTGTATATATACAAATATCATTTAATTACTAAATAAATTATTATAATGATATCTAAATATATAGAAATAGCTATAAAAAAAAGCTATTATAACAGGACAAAGTCTTAATAAAATGATGAAGAAGAAAAAGAAGAAGAAGATATCTAAATATATTATTGCAATATGTTTTACGGATGTCTCGTTTTAATGTTACGAAATTCCAATCGTTCCTATAAAAATATTAATAAATATTTGTATTTTATCTTAAATTATATATCATTTACTTCTACTAACTATATAATAAAATTCGATCAGACACAATAAAACACATCTAACTATATTATTATATTAGATACGATCAAGAAAATATATCTTGTAATTCTTTATTTCCCCCTAACCGTTCGTAATCCCTTACACGTTGTATCAAAACTCTCGGCATTTCAAACGAAGGAAAGTTTTTTCTTTTTTTTTTTTTTTTTTTTTTACAAAAGATGCATTCCTTATTTTCTTCTTTAAAACGATTCGCCATCATACGCGAATAGAAGAGTAGAAGCAAACGAAGAATAATATTTTCTTTAGACGATGACAGAGGAAAGAAATCTTTCGTCCTTTCTTTCGTCCCTTGCCACGAAACTTTTTTCTCTCTCTCTTTCCCGTACGGGAAAGAGAGAAAGAGAAAGAGAAAGAGAAAGATAAAAAGAGAAGAAAAAGTTCGGCTTCGAGTCTCGACGATGAATTTTTCTGCGGCACGCACCAACGAGCACAGGATTTAATGTTGGTACATTGCACCCCGAACATAAATTCTATGATCAAAGTGCATCGTATCGTTGAGGGTGAACTTTAAGGATTTTACGCGATTAAGTTTTTCTCTATACGAAAGGTCTCTCCTTCATTCCATTCCCTTTCCAACTCTTTCGATGATTTTCGTAAATCTCTCTCTCTCTCTCTTTTTGATTCATCATTCTTTCCACGTCAGGATTGTTCCATTCCAAAAGGCCGAGTAACACGACTAGACACGAACACGAACACAAACACGAAAACGAAAACGAACAGGAGAAACTCTCTCGGTGCTTTATCGACTTCGACTCGTACGACAAATCGTCGAACTTTTAAGAGTATTTCGAAAAAGAATCCTTCGTTGCGTAAATATCCGAGTCGTGTATGTAAGAAAGAAGAAAAGAAAAAGAAGAAAACAGGAATAGAGAAAGAGAGAGAAAGTCGTTGGCTATAAACTACGCGTGCATGGATGCATTTACGAACTCATGCTAACCTCTTTCGTATACGAAGTAGAAGTAGAAGAATAAAAAGAAGGGTAGGTAGTGGTAGGTAGCAATGATGGTGGTGGTGGTGGTGGTGGTGGTGGTGGTGGTTGCATTCGCATAGTCGCTTGTTTTCCCCAAGGGGACAAATTTATAACTGTCTCTAACTGGAGAACTTTGAGAAAAAGACAGAGAGAGAGAGTTTAGATGAAAAGTCTCGAACCACGAGTTCAAGATACCTTCTAGGTTTTTCGAACGAACGAATAAACCTAGCAAGCTTCCACTACTACTATTACAACTACAACTATAACAACTATATCATCGTGCACCCTCTTCAAACTCATCTCCCTTTTCCACCACCCCCTTCCTCGTTTTCCAATATGGAACTTGTAGTCACCACTCGATTAGCTCGGACGTTCATCTTCGTTCCAGTTCGATGATAGTCTATCGAGTTTCCAGAGAAGTTTTCTTTCTATTTTGAAGATGAACAAGAAGTTGACGGGGTATAGGAAAAAATATTATCGGAAGACTCTCTTTTTCTTTTTCGTTGGACTAAGATCGATGATACCCTTATCCACTTTGTCAAGATTTCGCAGTTTGTCGATAAATTAAACAGCTTTTTCCAAATTCTACAGAGAGAGAGACAGGGAAAGGTAAGAGTAACGGATCTAGGGTTTTTAGAGTTACGATTGTTTTCATCTCGTGAACGTAAGCGCGTTCTATTTACGTCGGTTTTGTGACGAACGCCGGAGCAGTCTGATATCTTTTAGAAGCTAACTTCCGTTTTGCTTGTTTCTTTTCTCTCTGTTCCCTACACTTTTACCTAAAACCTGTTTACCGAAAAACTTATATTTACGAGCATATGTCTCGCGAAGGAAGCATCCTCTTCTCTTACTTGAAGGAAATGCGTTTAGTAGTTCGAAAAATGAAGTTAAAGAAATAAAGAAGAGTTGTTCAATGTTTTCTAAATAAATCGAAACATCAATCAGAAGAATTTATAGCAACGTTCGAATAAAATCTATTGTTGGATTACTAGAGAAATATAATTGGATGATACATTTGTTTCTTTTTTATGCCTTTTACAATTTCGAATAATCGTAAAAATACTTTATGAGTCAATTGAGATTTCAAATATCGAACGAGATAAAGATTAATTGTATTATATTAGATGAGAGAAAAAATAAACAAAAAGAAAGATATCATCGTAAATTTTATTATCGTGTTTAAAACTAGTAACAAAAATTGAAACGATGAGTTTCTTTTCCTGAAATGTCGACGCGATCGTAGGTGGGTGTTTATAATATAAATTTGAAGAAAAATGAATAAGAAAAGATAAAGAAAAATCTCTCTTTCTCTGACGTTGGTAGAAAAATTATTTTTTTTGTTTTTTCGTAGAAATTAAGACATAGGAAAAAGACTTCTCACGTTTCGAGGAGGCAACCGTGACGCGTCATTATAATAATTCTCGACTACTCGAGCTTGAAGAATTTGGTAAAGGAAATTGTGCTAATCCCATTTTAAAGTTACCCGAACAGTCTCTTAAATGATACGTCGTTGGTTTAGACATAAGTAACGAATAACAGGTAGGTCGAGCTACCAAAGAAGAAGAAGAAGAAGAAGGAATGAGAAAGAAACAGGTATGAAAAGAAAAGAAGAGAATGAAATTCGAAGAATAAAAACAGCAGCAGCAGCAGCAGTCAGCAATGGGGCTCCACAGGTGCTTCCGTGAGTGTAGGTGTTCCATTCGTTTGGATAACCACACGGATTACAAACCAAGGTGTTAGAACAAACACACCTTCGAGAAGAACTTTCTAATAGCAAGCTGATGTCGATTATGGTGTATTACATCTATACACCATCACGTTCTATCTATTTTATTCCTATTTTCATTAAATTTTGATAACATGAGATTATCCTCATCTCATCCACGTCTACCTGTTCGTTCTAGCCTCGGAAAAATCAAACTAACCAATCCAAAAATAAATCTCTGCCCTTTCGAACTGCAAATTCTCGGTTGAGGTCGGTGCACCGAGACAAAGAGGAAGAACAAAAAATAGGACGAAAGAGAGAAGACGGTTAGTGAGAGTATAAAAGAGAGAGAGAGAGATTAAATTTGTAGGACTTATCGATCGGGAAGAATTTCGTAAGAGCTACGTGTTCTATTTTCGGTACGAGTAACAAAATTTTTCTTCTTATATTACCTACAATTACACAATTATAATTTGATTTGTGATAAACCAACTATGTATAAAAATTCACAAATAAAATATATAAATAAAGATATTAGTAATTTATATTGTGTGACAAAATATTGAATAAAATCCTAAAATATAATTCATCTGTATTAGATAAATAGAAATGAAGGAAATATTTATTTCGAAAGAAACCCTTAACTTTCATAGAATCCTAACGGGGAGTTTGGGAAAGGAGCAATGAATGAATGAATGAATGAATGAATGAATGAATGAATGAAGGAAGGAAGGAAGAAGCAAGGCAAAAGGCACCCTCGGCTAGCCTATCCGGTACTTTACGAGCAAGAAGAAAGCCCTCGAGGTCTTACGCCTCCGTAAATCCGTCGATTTGCGCCTCAGTAAATCCGGAAAGCAGCTTTCCTGCTGCTGCTGTTGCTGTTGCTGCCTTCTTCTTCTTCTTTCCTCTAGTCGGGCACGACGCCCATTAAGCTCTACCCTTATAACCCAATGGAGAAAAAAGGAAAAGTATATAGAAATCAAGAAAAAGAATAAAATGGAGAGTAAAAGAGAAAAAGAGAGACACCTTTTCACCTATAACATCGAACACAAAGTAATCTGTAAAGGTACGTAACGTTTTCTAATATTCTCCCCATTAACCCATTTCGATTGTTCGTATTTTTTTTTCAAATCAAATACCGCGGACGATCATGAAAGTGTTGCAATAATAGAAAAGAAAAGAAAATAAAATGAAAAAGGTAAAAAACCGTGTGTGAATGTGTTCGAGTGTGGGCGTCGGTGTGATGACGTTCCGTTGAATTTCCATGAGAGAAACAGAGAGAGTGAAAAGAAAAAAATAAAACTATGAAATGATGTAGAGGGAAAAAGGGGTGAGGTGGTGGGAGGGGGGAGGATGGGAATCGTCGAAGAGAGTTTTACGATCACCGATGAACACGGATCAACAATCGGAAGGCGATACCCGTCTCAATGAGCCGCAATAAACTGACTTTATTGTGGGTTCTAAAAGTACGCAACCGAAGAAGTGCGAACACATCTCGTAACGGTATCTGCCTACAACCACCGTACACTCATTTCTACCCCACCTCCCTCCCTGTCTTCTTTGTACCCGGTATATCCCTTAAAAACATGCCACCTTTTTCTCTCTCTTTCTTTCTTTCTTTTTTTTCTGTTTTTTTTTCGGTGAAAGATGTGAACGTATCATGGCTTTCGAATCTTCAGGGGCCTCCAAATTTATTCGAGATTTACGACACGTACGACGACATATTATAACGTGTACAGAAACGTATTACGTATTATATAGACACACAGATGCATACTTATTATTTACGTTTGCATACACGTGTATATTTTTTAAAGTTTTCTTTTTATTCGTTCACGAGCAATATAATAAAACCTAAAAGACATTATCTACTTTTCTTCGTTGTATTTTCTTACGATCGTAAGTTCCCATAAGAAAATGATAATGACGATTACGTAAGAACCGAAAGCTCGGTCGTTCGCCTTTCCATCTCTTACGCGAGATTACGTCAAGATTCGATACACTTCGGGTTGTATGTATACCGATGTAGACGTGGGAAACCAGACGAGGAAAACAGATCGATGCTTTCTGTCTCGACCGGAGGAGGAGAAAGAGGAGAAGGAGGAGGAGGAGTTGCCGCCACCTTTCTTCTTACCCTACTACTACCATCGAGAAAAATCAACTAAAAAACACCAAAAAATTTAACAATAAGTGAAAATAATCTCTATCGAAATAATTCAGGAAGTAAGAGAAATTTGTTTTCTTTTTTTCAAATGAAATCTAACCCTATCTCATAGATCTTCTTTTTTAATCTTATTTTTTAACCCTATGAGTGCCGAATTCTTTTAACTGAAGTACTTTCTACGAATAAAATAGTTTAACACATTGATAAACACGCGTAGGTATCAATTTTTACCAAACGCATATATGCGTCCATAACACTCAAAGGGTTAATCGTTTTTACGAAAATTCTTTATCCCCGAATGGAACTATGATGAAATTAATCGACGAAAACATATATACGATTAAAAACAATAATCATCGTTTATGTCCGAATGATGATTATTCAATGAACACGAATATAAAAACTATCTAAAAGCAAGTTTATCGATCTCTTATTGGATGAAAATGAATACAAATAAATTTATGGGATAATAATCGTAGATACGAGATGACGGGTGGTTAAATTCGGAGGTCGAAGACTCCTCCACCACCGAATAACATTTTATCCGAGTCGTTTGTTTTCTGTGTTACGTAAAGCTTCCCCATACCTTTTCTATCTTTCTTATCTTTTTCTTTTTTTTTTTACCTCCCCCTCACCCTCTCTCTCTCTATCTCTTCTATCTCTCTCACAATCCTTTTTCTCTTCGTAACTTACCGTCGATGAATTTTTAACGAGCGTCTGTGGTACTACCATCGTAACATCGACGATAAATAACGCTCCCCATATAACAACTCGACTATACTTGTTTTCTGCACCTTACTAAGGAATTACGTGATTCGCAATCGGTGGATGTATATATATTGTGGAACGTAGAAATGGTTATTGACGATGACGATGATGATAATGATGATGATCGTCAAGAATAGGCCAATCGTTTATATTGGAAAGGCGACTTTATTGTACGAACAAGAAACTCAAAGAGTAAAACGTGCATCTGATGCATAATTATTTTTTCCCACGTTTGTCTTACTGAACACCGAACAACAACAACATCTCTCGAAAAAGTTTTCAATGTTTGTCGAGCTTATTATTATTATTAGACAGGGTTCTTCCAAAAAAAAAAAGGGCCCTTTTTCCCAATACGTTTTCTTTTCCGTTATTTCGCATTCCTTCGATCCTTTTCTTTACGGTGCCTGCGCGAAAGCGAAGATTATGAAAAAAAAAAAAAGTTAATAAGCTGAATTTGCGCGTGACTCTTTCAAAGAAACGTCCCTTTCCCTTATGCGGCTTCCTTGAAAGAACAAGAAAATAAAATAAAATAAAATAAAAGAGTGGAAGAGAGAAGAAACACGGTTCTATTGATATTTTCATACATTATCACCAATAAAGTTGAAAGATAATCGGCTGGTTCCTTTCTCCTAAAATTTTTCGATCGTACACGAGCCTCCTAACGGTAGAAATTTGTCCGAACGATTTGTCAGCTCCCAAAAAAGTGCACGCGAAGACGAGTTTGTTCTTTTTTTTTCGTTTAGTTTCTTTTCTTTTCTTTTCTGCTATCTCTCATACTGACAGGGTCGGAACCATCGAACGTGGTCACACATCGGAATAACAAAAAACACTTAGCCAAAGGTTCGCAGATAAATAACGAAGCGTGGAACTCGCGTAAACGTCAATCTTATTGACCGTTCGTATGATCGGAGTCGACTAGCTCGCGGCATATTTTGGTGTACGGTGCTTTAGAATACACGCGCCGTTGATCGGATATATTATTTATGACCATTGGTTAAGGATATGTGCCGACGAGAAGGACAATGACGAAAGAGGAAAAGAGAAGTATTGAAAAAAAATAAAAGTTCCGAGAAAAACAGAGAACCGTACCTGTCCTGTCGAATGGAAATTCATGGAAGAAGTTCGCGTTCGATGAGTTAACAAAAAATAATAAAAAGAATCTCACGTTGATGACCTCGATGAACAACCATTGGTCGAGTTTAAGAAAAAAAGAAAAAGCCAGTAAGTACGTCGTACATTTACGTCACTTATGAACGAAAGGGGTAAAGTGAGAAGGAAATAAGAAACGTAGATGCATTTCTATTCGGTATGCAATAGTATTCGTTGGTTGTACAATTCCAGACGGAAATATACTTGACGATAATGCTCATCACTCGTTTTGCGATTCACAATCGAGTAAGTACCTGTACACACAACAACAACAGGTATTATTCGTATATTCTCACGTACAAAAGTACTTTATTTTGTCTCTGTTCATCGTAGACGAGTAGCAAGAGAAAGAAAGAGAGAGTGAAAAGGAAGAGTTAAACCGTGAGAAAGATGAGGAGGAGGAGGAGGAGGAGGGAAATAAAAAAGGTAAGAAACAAATATAAGAGGCGCATCGTATGCGAAGTCACGGACTCAATCGTGATACTCGAAGCTTCAGGGTGACCAAGTCAAGGCCTCACTTTTCTCTCATCTTCTTGACTCGTTTGCCGCCCTTCATCATTTGATTTTTCTTATTATTTTGATCTTCTCTCAGGATTCTCATTCTCTCTTTTTTCTTTTTTTTTTAAACAAATTTTTCCTACCATCTACCGATACTCTGAGATCTACATTAGAAACGACCCACTTTCGTGAAATAAAAAAAAAAAGGATAGGAAAGAAAAAAAAAACAGACTGAAGGCATAGTAGAATAGAAAACGGGGGAGGGAAAAAAGAAAGAGAAGATAAAAAAGGATGGACGATGAAACAGTGGGGAGTGCGAGCAGGTAAACGTGGAATCGCGATTGGACTTATGCCAATTCCTCCCGGGGGATGCGCCCGCCGATTTGAAATTCAACACGATGAAAGCTTTGCCGGCCTCCCTTATATATTTCTTTCTATCTTTTTTTTTTTTCTTTCTTTTATACTATACTCTTTTTAACTTGACTTACCTCTCTTTCTCTATTTCTCTCTCGATATCTAGAGAAAATAAGATAAAAGAAGGGAGAGAGGGCAACTATTCGGCTGGTAAACTGGTTCGACCCTGTAATATACTTTGGGCAGGCCAAAGTATATATTCCAGTTCGCTAACCCAAAGACCGGAAGTATTGGCAGCCTCCTCGAGTTTCCCAACGCTCTGAGAATCCTTTTAATTCGGATTGGACTTTTAATCGGGGGCACAACTACCCCTATTTTTCTACCGTTCACTAATCTTTCCAAAATAGAGAGGGATGTTCGGTTATTATCCAAGATCTTACGATATACATCGTCTCGTAAACGAGTTTTCTCGTCAAATTATTTCAACAATTGATCTTAATTATTATAATCAATGAATTTTTAAAGATCTAATATTATAATATCTACGAAAGATACTACAACGACGATTAAAAAAGCAAATGAAAAATATATATATGCGAAAATCCTATGGTAAAGATATATCTATCGTATTATATACACACGTGGTCGTCGATTTAATCGAATATAATGGAATAAAAGTCATGACAGATAAAAGCACGGTTCCCGAATGATCGGTCAAAATCTAATCGCGAAATTGATCGCGGTTACGACACGCGAAATGTTACGTCACCGTAGACGCGCCCACGAGCCAAAACGTTTCCAACGAAAACGTAATATATCTCCTTTCCAGGGTGAGATCAGAGAAAAAGAAAGGAAATAAAATAGAAAAATAAAACACGAAACTTTCTCATGCGCCCGTGAGTAAAAAGAAATTCAATTTTTCGATGAGGTCAAAGAACGGAAAGAGGAGGAGGAGGAGGAGGAGGAGGACGACGACACACGTTGGAAATCATCGACGTTTTCTTTCCTTTTTCAAATGATATCGCGAAGGAAGGACGACGTGCTTGTTCACGGGGGTTGTAGGATGGGAATGGTGTTGATAAGTTAGGGGGAGGTTAGTTCTCTCGTTGGTTCCTTTGGTAACCGTGACGGAAAGTCGTGCGATACGCGCTGAGGGCCCTTTGTGGAGCAAAACGATGGGGATTTGCGAACAAGTCGTGCGTCGTTGACTCGGAAATATTCCACAAGGGTTTCCCTTTTGACGAGGCTTGACAAGGCGTAAGAGCCATCATCGTCGTAAGAATGAGTGTCTACCATACGCGAGGGTTAAACCATCCTTCGTTCCTTTTTGTCCATCTTTTTCTTCCTTTCTTTCTAGTTTTTTTTTCCCTCCTCATATATACCCTTTCTTTCTTTATCCTCCTCCCATAGAAGAAGGAATCTTTCATCCATTGTCTTTATTCACGAATCGCGAGTTATCATTTTTCTTCAATGAACGTCAACGAATTGTAACGTTCAATCGTCAAGTAGTCAAAGATCAACCTTAGTCAGACGTAATCGATCATAGAACTAACGTAAGTTATTATTATCAGGAAAATATAGTATCTGGTATTAAGTAAAACTCCCTCTTTGCTATGGGGAAAAAAAAATAAAGGAAAGGAATCGAATAAAAAAAAAGAAAAAAAAAATGAGTTCCATTTGCTTGAAACTCTTCTCTTGAGAAAGGATTCCCTGAAAAAGCTTTTACATCGTCCAAGAGGAATGGATTCTATGCAACGTCTTAACTGTGGAAATTACCACTAGAAACACCAACAGTAAATACAACAACAACGACCAAGAAAACCACGAGAAAGTGATTCCTACTCTCTCGGTCTGGTATTTCGCACTTTGCCACGCGTTCTACCACCATCCATTTGTATCTCTTTGCGATTCGATTAGTCATCGGGCTAATGCATCCCTCTTTTCCTCCCACCCTCACGAGTTTACAAAATAAACGTACAATTTTGTGAATAGTATTACAAATTATTTTAAAAAACAAAATATAAAATTGTCCAGCACGTAAATGATCTGTCACCAAATGTTTTCTATTAATAATTAGCGAATGATGAAAAGAAAAAAAAATACAATTGGTTCGTATTAAAATGATCGAACGAAAATTTGAAAAAAAAAATACGGTCAGTCTTATTATTATTATTATTGAATTGCCATAGCATGAGAGAAAGTTAACGAGAAAGGAACACGAAACGAGTCTATCTCTTTAAAAACCAGCAGCCTTGGAGGAACCGGCGGCACCAGTAGCAACGGCCACGAACGAACGACACTTCTCACCGCCGCTAGCAAATTTCTCGGCATTTTTTTTTCTTCTTCTTCTTTTTTCTCTCTTTCACTCTCTTTCTTCCCTCGGTCCTTGCTCTTTCTTCCTTTATCTTTCTTCTTATTGCGGTCGGTATATTATAACGCTTTCTCTAAGTCTCCACGATACACGGCTTTTCCACCAATGAAAGGAAACTTGGTAGAAGTTAAGCCACGATTAATCACTATCAAAACGTTTAACACGAATGGGGGGGAGAAAAAAAAAGAAAAACATTCCAATTGGACACAGTCGAAAAAATGAAATTGAACAATTTTTTGTTCGTTAGATAAAAATTCATGAATGTTAATATAAAGTAACGAAGTGAAACGCGTGTTCAGAGTACGTTAGCGTGTTTGTCGTTGAAACAAAGAGTACTAGGTAACGATCTTATACTCGTATTGCTTTTTATAAGATAGAAAAGATAACAAAGTATAAAAGAAGAAACTATATATATATATATATATATATATAATATGAAGAATAAAAATCACGCGAGAAAGAAAAGCACATCGTGCACTGACCTTATAACGAACATGTGTGTCCCGTGGTCCCTGGATGGACAGTCATTGGGTCTCACACGGGGTGGCTCGTGGCTGTAGTTAGAGGAGGATTCCTGGCACTCGAGCAAGTATCCACTTACGCACGCATGCAACGCGTTCGCGCTATACGAATTCCCGTCAGATTTTTCGTTTCTGGTTATGGTGGTGATATTACTACCACTGGTATTGGTGCTGTCGTTGCTAGTATTACTATTACTGATACTATTACAAATGCTATTGCTATTATAACAACTGTTATTATTACTATTATTATCACTAATAATACTGCTATTATTATTATTATTATTATTATTACTAGCAACGACGGTGCTCTTGAGGATCAGGCGCGAGCCCACGGAGGAGGCGCGTGCACGCAGCGGCGCGTAGCCGCAGGATCCTCGTGGCACCCTTTTCCTTTCGAACAGGTTGATCGAAATCTTGATCCCTGTTTTATCGCACCGTCGTCTTCCACCACCGTACAACGACTCCACTTTCGATCCTGCCACTTTCCTTTTTGATCCTGCCACTTTTTATTCGCGAATTAATCTCGATCAAGATGATCAATCCCACCCACCAAGAAAGTAATAATTAATTTTCTTCCGTTTTCTTTTTTTTTATATTTCCAAATCGTAAATAATATTTTTCTGTTTGTTAAAACGATTAATCAAATGTGTGTCTCTCTTTTTTTGATTTTTTTTCTCCCCACGTAAAAACCGATCTAACTTGGTTGCGATTAAATTAACCGTAACCGTAACCGTGCGTGGATGATTATGATTACAAAAATACCAAAATGGTTGAAGTTAATTAAATATAAAATTAAAATACGCCACCGTACGAGAGGAAAAAAATACGTTTACCGTTTACTTATACGAATCTAATTGACTAGAAAAAGGGATAAGGTATATTCGACGATAGAAAATAACTTCGAAGACGATGAAGATCGTAGTTTTTCGACGAAGGAATAAGAATACGAATACGAATACGAGGACGAGGACGAAAACGACGGTGGTCTCGTGGTGGTGGTCGATAGCGCGGCGCTCTACTGACGTCGCGACGCTTCGTCGTGTCGTGGCTCGCGGCTCCTGTCCGCCCCCTCCACCCACCCCCGGACCCGCGAATACGACCACCACCCCCGCAACACCCTCCGGAACAACCCGGAAACTAACGAACCTCTGCTCCCGCCCCCGCAAACTACCCTTATTTCGTACCCCCACCATTTGCAACAGCCACCACCAGTTCAGCCAACGAAGGACGAACGACTCGACTCCTCCTCCTCCTCTTCCTCTTCCTCCTTCTTCTTCTCCTCCACGATATCTACCTACCCCCTCCTCTCTCGCCTACGATCCTTATTCTCATTTTTCTTTTTCCTTTCCCTTCCACCAACCTTTTCATTTCTATCTATCTATCTATCTTTCTATCTTTATCTTTATTTTCTTTCTTTTCTTTCCGTATCATCCCCCTTTTTCCTACTTTTTTTCTTTACCAATGACTTCGATCTAACGGAGAAAGAAAAAAGATCAAGAAAAGACTTTGACTTCCTGATTCTCATAGTGTTTGGTGTGCGTTGCACAACGAGTTCCTTTTCTTTTCCCTTTAAATACCCTTACCATATATTTATCCAATAAATAAAAATAAATGTAACGTATAGTTAACGAAATTGTACGAAATTATCGAAGACAAAGTTGCCAACACGCGGACTTGGGGCTACGTGTTAGCATGAGAAAGAGAAATGTTTCTAGAGAAACATAAAGAGAGAAGAATAAGTAAGTAACAGAAAGAGAAAGAATAAAACCAAATAAAAAGATAGAACAAAAAAAGGAATGAAAGTCCCGCGGGCAGTCAGCCGACCACGTGGGTGACGTTCCCTTCCTCGTTTCCCTCCCTCCCTCCCCCCGTCGTATTCCATGCTATGGGCCACGTGCCAAATAACTCACTTGGCACGCGTAAACAATTACTCCGAAACTCATGTTATCGCGCTACATTACGCGTATATATCTCACCGCTTTTGCCCGCGAGCACCTCCTCGTGCGTGTTTGCGTATGTATACTCCAAAAGAACCCACTCGAAATCTCGTTTTATTTCTCTCTTAAAACGTGTGAACAAGAGATAGAAGAGAGAGAGAAAGAGAGAGAGAGGATGAGATAAAAAGAAAAAGAAAGATGGTCACGACGTTTAGAACGAGCGCGTAAATATTCGTGTCGGTTTTGGTGGTGCTTAGGTCAAGGTGCTCTTTCTCTTTCTATTTCTCTTTCTCTCTCGTTTATTTAAGATCATTTCACGAACGTAAATCGTAGGTGTCTACGCTGGTAAGCTTTCGAAAGTCAATTTGCTGCATCGTGAAAATTGAAATATGATTGTAAAATGTCGCGTCGTCGAGAGTAAAGGAACGAACACTTGTTTGTTTCATATCTTTATCTTACTTTTTTCACAATCCCCTTTTTCTTTTCTTTGTCTTTAACTTATTGATCGGGTATGAAATAAAGAGTTAGAAGGATAGAGAAAAGGGGGATGAAATTGAGAGGGAAAAAAAAGGATGAGAAACTTTTTTCAACGAACTGTTTGTTTTAGCTCGCAAAGAAACAAACTTATGATTAATTAGGATTTGGCCGAGCTACGTGTTGTATCATCATCAGAAGTATATGTTCGATGTATTACTATACTTAATCAAGCCTATGTAAAATGATGTTTCGACGTTTCTCGGGCAAAGACGAGAATGGCATACTCACTCTAACGATCACTTGCTCTCTCTCTCTCTCTTTCTCTCAGATTTCTGCATCTGCAGATCGATTTGGGCATTGGCCAACCTCGATTCTCCGGTGTCGTGGGTCAAGACCCGAGGGGAGTATCAGGACGATGGAAAAGAAAATCTTTTTACAAACACGATACGTCCATCCAAGACAAAAATAAGCTCGTTCTCTCTAAGATACTGTTTTTTCGAAAACAAAACCTTATTCTAGGATTCAACAGTCGTAAGGAATATGTGACGTAACAAACTAAAAAACAGAGTTTATCGTACCTTGTTATCTCGATTTAAAAGAATACACTTTGTATGTATGTATATAAGCTATTTTTGATTGTTTTCTAAATGATTTACATAATGGTTAGAGAAAGATCAAATAAATATTAAAGTAGAAATAAAGATTGTCTTTTCTTATGGGGAATCTTTTATTATCGTCATTGATAAATTCTCAATGATTCACCCTATCAGAACGTGCTATAACTATATGGTTGGTTTCTTCTCTATCGCGAAAATGTAATTTCCTAGACGAAAAGTAATTGTTCGATTTGCCGAAAGAGGTACGATAAATCTATCTACTTTCTATGGTACGAATCCCTTTTAACAACTATTTTCCTTTAAGAGTCTGCATCTCATACTGGCCGAATATACGCATTCGCATTGAGGCAATAACGATATATCATTGATGAAGAAAAAGGGGGTGGAAAGTAATAAGCCCCTACGAAACAGACACATACGATCGGTTGATTCTCACACAAAGATATTTATAATAACTAGAAAAGATATAAAGGTGCTCGATAGTAGGCCCATAGAATATTTCTATGACACGCTTGATATTATTAATGGTGTCGTCGAGTAATGGTGGGAGAAACCTATGGTGAAAAGGATAAAGTTGTAGAGAATGTGCCAAATCGAAGTGGCATCGCGATGACGCGAAAAGAAAGAAAAAAAAAGAAAAGAAAAAAAAGAAAGGAAAAGATAGAAGAGGAGAATAAAAGAATAGAAGAAGAAACGGGTAAGGAAACTTAAGGAAAAATTGTTGGAGCATTTCTAAAGGATCATGGGTGAGTGATACTCGTTTGCTATAAGAAGATGGATACTTAAGAAAAGAGATTGCGGAAGGAGAAAACCACTAACTCGGAAAATGTGAAAAAAAGTTTGGAACTGAGGGGAAGATTTGTTTTTTTACTTTCACCGTCTACTCGAATACATTGGTAACAACACTCGAGATCGTATAATTCATGCAAATTGTTACCGTTACGAATGATTTAAGCGAATGAACTTAATCAAAACTGCATACACACAAAGAAGACCTGCT
Source organism: Polistes canadensis (assembly GCF_001313835.1). Lineage (NCBI taxonomy): Eukaryota > Metazoa > Arthropoda > Insecta > Hymenoptera > Vespidae > Polistes > Polistes canadensis. The sequence continues at coordinate 145,248 of NW_014569876.1, forward strand.
GCTGTTAACACCTACTTACAATATCGTACGTCAGATCGTTAAGAAATCCGTTCCCGTTGACGCGAATAATGATTTACGAAACTTCTGATTCCTGAATGTACGATTTTATATAATCGAAAGTATACACACACACACACTTTTTCAATGTCTTGATTTGAGAAACTAAAGTCAGGGATAGTTGATAGAATAAAATCCAATCAGTATAGACGGTCGTAACGTTTACAAATTCGAGGATAAGCAATAAAGATCGGTAAGAAAATAATCTAAAAGACATATATTTTTACGCTCGTTTGTTCGGCCTAACCATAATTCACCTATGTCAGAATGAAAGATTACTCGTTAATGAGAATAATATAAAAGGATTGGGTAGATGTAAGGTATATTAAAATGATACGCGTAAAAAGGACACGAAGGAACAAACGAAGTAGTAATAAACGAGGCCGAAAACCTTTCGGTGAATCCTCAAATAAAACCCCATGCTCGTTCTTCTATCACGCTTTTTAGCCTCGTTAGAACGTAGAATTATGGGTAGAGAAAGAAACCTTTCCACGTTCGGTTTATGGATCTTTCAACTTTAACGCGGTATCCGAAAGGAATAATGTTCTTAGAGACGTACTACTTTTAAATCTTTTTCTTTTCTACTAGATTCTTCTTTTTTTTTCTTTCCTTTTTCTTCTTTTTTATTATGCTTCCTCGTTTTACACGTTCGAAGATATTTGATAGCTCTTCTGACAACTCATTTAAGTCCACCTGAAATCGTCAATCTTCTTCGAGAATTCGAATTTCTTTCTAAGAAACTACTATATATATGTTACACAAACAAAGAATAATAGTATATTCTTTAGATCGTTGAAAAATTTTATGGATACTTTGAGCAAAGGTATCGTTGCCCCGTCTCCTTTTTCATAGTACCGTAATAGGATATTAAAAAGGGAAACGTATACGTCATCGTTTATACCACGTGAATCAAGCCACGAAAATGGAATCTGACTATAATAATCGAACGAATTCGTGTAAAAGGAAAAGAATAGAAAAATTAAAAGGAGGAGGAGGAGAATTTCTTTCTTTTCACTGTCGTCCTCATACGACCCCGTTGCGGAGGAGTATCCGGTCTACTCAACAACAATTTCGCGGTATTCGATAAATCTGCACACACTTTTTCTCGCGAATACCACGTCTTTTTACGTCCGACCTTCCCAAGGCATTGTGATCCGCGAACTATTTCTGGCTTTCGAATGCTAATTTCGTGAGGGCACCGGCTGCGATCGAGAAAAAAAAAAGAAAAAAGAAAACACGAAAGAAAGCGTGGGTAGCATTGGAAGAAGAAGAACCATCACTACCACTACCACCACCATCGGTTTCTTTCACACCATACCGTATTTGGTTCTTTCCTCTTTTTTCGGTTATCGAAACACCGCCACCGAATTTTTCCATCGATAATATTCAACTAATTTCTAATTTTATTCACAATCACAGGGATACAAAATTCGATTGGCAAATTTCAACATGGTAAACATGGTAATCAACATTCTTTTCAATTATGCTTAACGAAACACCAACGATTTTTTTTTTCTTTAAAAATGTTCATCCAATTTTATCCACAGTCACAGATATCAAAATGCAATCGGCAAACTTAAACATGGTTAACTTGTTAGTCAACATTATTTTTGTATTAAGAAAAACCAACGATAGATCTTCATTTTCAAATGTTTATCCAATTTGATCAGAGTCATTCGCGAGTAAAAAATTTTGCAAAAAAATCGGTGGTCATCGTTTCATAATAGAAAAACAAAGAAGAAACGTCGAATAAAACTTGAATAATACGTACACCGACATCAGCTGTTGAGATTAAAATCCAAAAGGAAGAAACAATACTGCTTGTTCACGATATCACGTAATAATACTGACTGAACTAAGAAGGAAAAGTCATTCAAAAAGAGGATACCACGAGTGGAAAATCTTAAAGGAGTGCTACGCGAGTTATTTATCGTCTTCCTCTTTCTCTCTAGTTTCCATCGAACTGCCGAATGGATTCCCTTTTTCGTTCTTATTTCGTGCACTTAACCGTGGGGGTCTGACCTTTCGTTGCAGCGACCTTCGACCTTATGCGTTTTCGCGTCTAACGAAAAAGGAAAGATGCAAAAGAATGAAAGAGAGAGGGAAAGAATGATAGAAAAGGGAGAAAATAGATGAAATAAGAAAGAGAAAGAGGGAATATGTTCCACGTGCGTATCGTTACACGAATACCGCTACTACTTTCCAAGTCGACGACATTCCTATCGCGGTACTACCATCATCGGGTCGACGATGCAAAGGTTATCGACAATGGCGCACAGCCAGGAACACCAGACGGTGCATTGTGTTTAGCGATGTATAGGATATCCGGAGGACGATGGGCGACGTTGCAACAATGAGAGCGAAAAAGAGAGAGATAGATATAGAAAGGGTGAGGGTGGGAGGGAGTTAGGGAGGGAAACAAACGGTCGATGGAAAAAAAAGAGGACGCACTCGAATTCAACCATCAACCCCCACCAACCACCCACAACCACCGTGAACACAACGTCTATCGAGTTCATCTTGCATCATTCAAAAACATTTCTAATTGAAATATGTTTTGGACATTAAATTAAGGACATGTCTGCGATTATTTCAAAGATTAATCTACGAGATAAATAACGAGAAGATTAGGATCAAAAATGTAATAGAATAAGGACGAGCCGGGCGACCTTCACATTTAAGAAAAACCACCTTAACCCCAGGAAATTCAGAGGACTCTATTTCTATCACGTTTCTCTCTCTCTCATAGCTAACAAAACGAAGAAAAATTAAACGAGACTCATGCTCGATAGCTACTATTCGTGAATTTCTACGAAAAAGCTCATACATTTTGGATAACGTAATACGCATGATAATATCAGAGGTTGAGGGGGTTGATCGTGTAGAAAGAAACAAAGAAAGAAAAAAAAAGAGAAGGAAGGGTAGGGGGTGAGAGAGCATGGTCCAAGGTCTCCGATCCAGCTTTGCGTCACCAAAATGGCGCTCATCTAGACGAGGAAAAACCCGGGATTCCCTAGATTCTTCGATTTTCGCTACCCACGCACAAACGTTCGGCTAGTTTCTCCGTCATCTTCAAGAGGGATGATGAAACCGCACGCGTATACTTTTTGTCTTTTAAGAGATATTCCTCTACGAAATCATGTTGAAATACTCGGAAGAGGGATGAAAAAAGAAAACGAGTGAGAGGGAATTAAAACAGACAGAAAGAAAAAAAGGGAGAGAGAGAGTAAGAGAGAGAGAGAGATGAAAGAATATGAAGAATATCTGTATGTATCTCTCACTCTCTCTCTCTCTCTCTTTCTTTCTTTATTTCTTTCTATCTGTGTCTCCCTCACATCCCGCCCACTGTTATGAATCAGTGGATGAATGAATCGACTTTGCCCCACTTTCCATCGCGTGGGTGTATCGTATCAGCCGGTTCGTCTGACATTTTCGCACCGCAACTACCCCCAACCCCCTAAAAGCTAGCCGTTTTCCAAGCGAATAGCAGAAGCAGGGTGGCGACGACGTGGGCGTTGCTGACTCTATATCTACCTACGTAATAGACGAGTATGTCTGCTCCCTTACGACCACGCAAAAATTCGTCTTATTCAACGATCCACCTCCCCTTTTTTCCATTCTCTCCTCTCTTATACTTTTTTCCTTCTTGATCATCCCCCACCCCCACTTTCTCTTATTCGTTTGGTCTCCTAGCCTAGCAATAACAGAATCGACTAGATTCGGGTCCACGTGTTACACACAAAGTTAATAAAGTCATCGTTCAAATCTTTCTCGAATAGTAACACACGAAGAAAATATATTACACGATTCTGATCCTCATTGTTCGGAGCTCGGCTAAACAAAATAAATTTGATTAATATACTTGGTATATAATAAAACGAAAAAATATAACCGACCGAGAGTACTTTAATTTAATATAAAAATCATTAAAATCCGTTTGCTAAAAGTATACAAAATATTGACCAAAAGTTTTCAAAGAAATTGCAAGGATGCACAATTTGCAGCATTGCATTCTCTGACATTTTATGAACCTTATATGCGAAATTTATACCTCGATATGGTGTTCTACGCGTAGAAAAAAGAATGTAATTTAATTTAATATAAAAATCATTAAAATCCGTTTGCTAAAAGTATAAAAAATATTGACCAAAAGTTTTCAAAGAAATTGCAAGGATGCACAATTTGCAGCATTGCATTCTCTGACATTTTCTGAACTTTACATGCTAAATTTATAACTCGATATGGTGTTCTACGCGTAGACAAAAGAATGTACTTTAATTTAATATAAGTTTCATTAAAATCTATTTACTTTTAGTATAAAAAATATTTACCAGAACTTGTCAAAAAAATAGCAAAGTTGTACAATTTATAGCATTGCAATCTCTGATATTTGTTTGAAAAGTTTCCGGCTTTGACGGTAACATATATATATATATATATATACATACATGTAAAATGAAAAGAAAAGATAGAAATGAAAGTGAGGAAGAAACGTTAAGGCAGGCTCGAGTCTGCGTAAGCGTAAAATAAACTCGAAGACGCATGGGGTTCTACCTATGGCTCACGCATGTAATACGTACTAGGTACCAAGATACCAAATGAGAAAAACAGTGAATATGTGTGTGAGAGAAATAGAGAAAGAGAGAGACGTGCAGTCGCAAATAATCATAATAACAGCCGTTATACAGTTCGTTCCAAGCTTGCTCTCTATGCCACACGTCGTAGAAGACCATTAAACTCGTCTCTCTCGTAAAAACAACTCTCCTTCTTCTTCTTCTATTTCTTTTTCTTACGATCCAATAGCGGATTCTGCTTAGCACTGTCTTGCGCCATCTCGTCGCCTATTCTTTTCGAATTAAAACGAATTTGATTTCTTTTTATTTTTATCTAATTCATTTAGTGTTACTTCTCATCTTCTATTTTATTTTTTCATAAGACTTAGATATCTATGTGTACTCCCCCAAGAAAATTGGAAATCATACAAATTTCGACTGACTATACCGATAAGAATGTAAAAAATATTTGATTAATATAAATGATAATTGACTCTATTTTATTTGATCTTTTAATGAAACAATGCTTATGTGTTTATTCCTTATTCGAACGATACTTTTAGCAAATTGAAATACAACTCGTAGTGTACACGATCATGTTACGTTATTCACGCACATATATTCTTTCTGCTATCTCGAACGATGAGCTAGGCAAGAAGATAAAGATAAGCGAAAACCGTCACTATCCTAAAGAAATTCAAGATCCCTTGTTGCACTCGTCGGGGGAATTTATAAAATCTCTATTTAATAAAATAGTAAAATGGTATATAAAATATATAAAAAAATAAAATAATATTCATACTAAAATAAAAATCATGCACGACATATTTTTTACGAATTCGATATTATCTGGAATTGAAAGTAAACTTATTTGAAATTTATCGTTAAAATCAATAAAAATATTCCAAGAGAGTATTTATATTGTTTGGAAGAGAAAATCTTGACCGAAGAGTCGGATATTTCTCGAGGGTGGATAAATGAAAAAGATTTCGAGTGTTGACGTTAAGACGAAACGTGGGCGAATAAGACAAGTATCTTTTCTATTGGTCGGAAGAGATTCTTTCATATAAACGTAATAGCGAAAGAAATGTTTTGCTTCCTCTTTGTCCAACTTCTTGGAAATTTTACCGCTAGTTCTCCACGATGGTCATAGATAACTGCCACCCTTCCTACCACCCACCCACCCCTTCTTCTTCTTCGATGGGCTACGTTGTCTCATTTTCCTTTGCGAGCTCGTTCATTCAGAACGCGAAATCAATGAACGTTATTTTTGGCGAAGACCGGCGTCTGCGGTTAACTGTCTGACTAGTAAATACACACGAGCTTTTTTTTCTGATCCTTTTTTTCTTTCTTTCTTTCTCTTTTTAATTTTTTTTTTTTATTCTTTTTCTCTCATCGTACGCGACTCTTATCTATACCTATGCAAATATGTGCTCTCTCTCTCTTTCTCACATATCGTAACATAACACGTGACAATAATTTTATCTCTATTATTATCTTATAACATTGAACGCGTAATGTAAATACATTCATCACGATTAATCCAAGGATATGCGTGAGACGAAGGTAACAGAAAAATTAAATAACACGCTCGTTTTCTCGATTAACGCTTAAATTATTTTTTCTATACTTTATTTTACTAACAATGAGAAGAAGAAAAAATAAAATATAAAAAAATTTAAGTTAATAAAGACTGCTGATACGAAAGACAAAAAATATATATGTAACGAAGAATATATTTCGTAAAATTCGAATAAAATATAATTTTTTGTGTTAATGTGTTTGAGCTGGTAATATGAAACAATAAGAATTTACACATTTTTTAATACGTTTTATTTTTTAGTATTAATAATTCCGGGCGTAAGTTTAAATGAGGGGGGAGGAGGAGGAGGAGGAGTAACGGGGATTATGATGAATTGGGTTTAAAAAAAAAAAGTATCGTTTTAAATCGTGGAAACGATTGTAATACGAATATTTACGGACGGAGATTCGTTGAAACGAATCGTTTCAAGTCGAAAGACGCATTGTTCGAAGAAAGACGGTTATAAAGGCAAACGGTAGATCGTAAGAGAAATGAAAGGAAATCGTAATAAGAGCGTAGGAGTCGATTATAAATCTTCGTGATGCAATGTCGCTTGACGATCCGTCGAGAAACAACGCATCTAAGAAAGAGAAAGAAAGAAATAAAAGGTAAAGAGAGAGAGAAAATATCAAAGACTTTCGAATCTCTTCGAAATAAGTACCCCCTAACATCTTGGCTCCGTCTCCTTTCTTGATCTAACTGCATCATTTGTTCCTACGAACTATTGTGATAGTTTCTAATGAGTGGACTAACACTATCCTTTGTTCCCTTTTCTACCCATTGCAACGTAATCCTCAAAACTAAATGGTAGACGACACACTAACATAATATATCATTTCTGTGATATACACGAATATTAAAGTACTCTCCTAGGTTGACTTAATTTACTTTAGAAACAACAAAATTTAAAAACAAAACGTTGACAAAATAAATCTCGTTAATAGATGTTGTTGTTCAGTTTTATCTTTGAAAATAACTGTAAGATTCTCTTCGTATAATAATTTATATAAATGCTTGTGGAATATGATATTGAATTTAATTTAAAATTAATTATTATTATTAACACACGCATACACATATATTAGTTATCTTGAAATATATTCTAAAATATACGACGTACTCTTTAAAATGATGAGCTCAGTAGTTGTTGGATTGTATTTCTTCTTTTCTCTGGCTCGTTGTTTACAGGAATGAACTCTCCGAATAAATTGCTCTGACGTTCTGATCTCCTAATACACCGAGAAAAACATTGTAGCTAATTATATTTACGATTACCTATACTGAAAAGTCAATAATCCTCTTGAAATCAATTTCTTATAAATAGTAACAACGTATCGATTATATACAATAAATTTAAAAATATATATATACGTCACAAATCGAATATATTGTTCTTACGACCAATGAATGCTTAGACGCGTAATATTATAAATTATGCGATTAATCGTATTAAAAATAAAAATTAAAAAAAAATCCCGAATAACACTGCCGTAAGCTCGAAACGTTTTCATTGTTCCAAAGATAAAGAAGAAAAAAGAAGAAAAAACAAAGAAACAATTCTAGATATCGTAAGATCATCCCTCTTGGCGAAATACGAGGGAGTGCATCCTCTCATTCATTTTCATTTTCTTTCTTTCATACGAAGGCTCGCTCGTTCATTTGCATAGTTTTGCATAACTACGATCGTTTTTACAAAAAAATAAAGAGAGACACAGAGTGAAACACAATAACGAATATGAGAATGCACGAGAAAGTAACATTTATCGCGAAAAATGTTGACGATTCTTTGAAAGATAAGAAAACTTACAACCCACCAATCGTATAATCTTATTCTCGTTACTTAATTTCAAAACGAACGAATCGAAGTTAAAAAAAAAAAAAAAGAAGAAAGAAATAATAATAATATATCTACGTTAAAAAATATTTTCCACAAACTTACAAAGAACTTTGCAAATCGGAGTTATGGGAAAGGAAAAAAAATATAATATAAAAAAAAAAGGAGAAAAAATAGGATGGGGCGAGGAAGAGGGGTGGTAGGAATAAAGACCGGTTTCTTCTCTCTGTCTTTGCTAACCACTCGTTTTGTGCAAAAGCTCTTAATTTGTTGACGGTGCAAAGATTTGCACGGTCTTGCGATTCTCGCGCGATTTCTCCTCTAATTAAAACAATTTATTGACCGCGGAGTTGAGCACGACAAGAAACGTAGAATGGCGGCAAATTAACGCGTCGTAAAATTCCTCACATTAATAATGACATTATTACGTCTACCTGGCTGGCATCGGCATCGAATGAAAAAGAATCAACCAGCCCCTGGTCGAACTCGACGAGGACGACGAGCTTGTTCGAGAAATCGATGTTCTGCACTTTTCTCTCTCTTTCTCTCTTTCCCATATCTTTTTCTTTCTCGTTCAATCTTTTTCGCATTGCTCTTAGTTTCTTAAACGATCGACAACGAACGACCGGTCGTTACACGTATACAAGTCGGAATTACCCCTTCCTCTTGATCCTTTTTACGAACTCCGGCGAAAATATTCACGAAAAGATTTTGTCCGATGTGTGTTACCCATGGGTTAACGAAAATCGAGTTACGACGTTATTCGGTTCTCGGGAATTAAACAAATTTCTACTTTCTTCATTTAACACGCGATGAGTCTTTAAATTAACAAACCTGTACCTTTAAGATCGAGATATCCAGGAATAAGTGTCGTCAAAATACGTTTACATGTAGAAAAATCACAAGAATCCAATGTACATTTATTTTCTATACCATAATAATAGTTTAGAGACCACCCTTTAAGGGAAATGTGCATCAATTATGTAACTAATAAGAACAATAAATATTCGAACAAAAATAAGAAAAACTTTTTAACAAACTTTGAAAATTGTTATGATCTTTACCAACACTAATTCGAGAGATTATTTATATTAAAATTCATCGTTTTAATTACATCACGCGTCAATTGTTATATTGTACGAAATAAAAGTTGTAACTGAATTGGTTAACCCTTTGAGTGCTGAATACTTTTAACTGAAGTGATTCCTACGAATGAAATAGAATTTTTCTTTCTCACAATATTATTTTCATCTGATAAGATACAACAAAAATATTATATTATTTTAAATTCACATTGATTAACACGCGTATCAACTTTTACCAAACGCATATATGCGTCCTTAGCACTCAAAGGGTTAATGATGAAAAAGAAGAAGAAAAAGAAACGTTCGATATAATTCGAAGAACGATTCGTGGTTTTTCTGGTTGACAACAGACGACCGTTGTTCCTTTGGATTCTCACATACCAACGTACCTTGTACGAACACAAATGATTTTATTAATTCTCTTGCATCGGAGTACCGTTAAGCCGCGAGACTTCACCTGCGTCTTTACGGTTCAAGGAAGTGTGCTTTGTTAAGGAGATGCGTTTTGTCGTTTGCGAACGTTGAATGGTTCTTAACCGAGGGTCACGTTCCTTTGAGAACCTTGATATTTCGAATTAATTTGCTCATGAATGCGTCATCCCGTCAATCACAAATATAATCTTTTTAAAAGAAGATAGAACGATTGAAATTGATCAAATTAAATGAGAAGAAAACGTACTTCCTGATATTACAGAAGCCTAACCAACCAGTTCCACTGCACCTGTACTATAAAAGATAAAAAAAAGAAAGAAGAAAGTTGCCAAATACAATTAATTCGATATTGCTTTAACACAAAGAAGAATAACTATCGAAATACAAGAGAACGAGTCTCTCGATGGTTGCTGCTTCGAGGACGATTATCAGTTTACAATTAAGATGTCAGTCGAGCGAAGAAACGAACAGATGAAGCATCCACAGCACGTCGCCAGCCAGGGCTTGTCTCTGTCATAGCTCTATCATCCCTTTCTCCTCTTTCGTCCCTTTTGCTTTGATGCAACTATAGAGAGAAAGAGAAAGAAATAAAGAGAGGATGATCGAATCGCGAATGGCGAAACTGGACGGTGACAAGACGTAGATGGATAGACCGAGAAAGATATAAAAAGGAAGAGAGAAGAGAAGAGATAGCGAAGAATCACCAGGATGATATGAGAACGAGAGAAAGAGAGGAAGAGAGAGAGAGAAATAATAAAAAAAGAAAAAAGATAAACACGATGTGGTGACGTCGCGACGTGATCGTGAAACCGGTCGTCGAACGCGTGTAACTAATGCATACATCGAAAGACAACGTCTAACATACACCAACGTGAACAGTTAAGTAGTGAATTAAAACGCGTTGACAGGAGGTGAGCAATGGCTCGTCAAACTAGCCTCAACTGACAGTCGATGACAGACGCACGCACACAACTTGGACCACACACAATAATCTCTCCCAACTGGTGAGAATATACGAGTGTTGTTGTCGTACACATGTAATCTTATATATATATATATATGCGGTTTACGTTCCTGCACAAATGATACCACGAATGTTCTTCATTCTAATCTTTTTCTTTTTATTTGAAGCTACCCACCAATTCATATGATAATCACTTAAACCCCGTAACGTTGTTCTCTTGCCTTTATTAAGTGTACCACCACGTCTGACCCATTTCGCCTGTCAGTCCTCTTCCAGGAATTTCTTAGTCATCCGAACACCATCATCTCTACCTACAACTGTAACGCTAACGTGTACGCGAGTCTCTTCCACGAAAGAAAGAAAAATTTATTTAATATATAAATATATATATAGTTTAATTGTTAAAAATTTAATTGTTAAAAAAAGATTGTGTGTAATTCTTAAAAGATGTAATTGTTAAAAGAAAAAAATTGTAAGAAAAAAAGATATCTACGATATATTAGATAGCCCCATAAGTACTTTCCGCGCAACGCTATGTATGACTCCGAGCCGGCTATGTTTGTAGACATGCAGGTTTATCTATTGTCCATTTAAGGTCTCGATTTCAGTCGTCTCACAGCTACTTAGAAGTACATTTTGTTGCTGACAAGATCTCTTTTAAAAATTTTGTTTTCCGCCGTTTAATATAGATATCCAAAAAAAGCATTTGGTCTCAACAATTTTAGAAAGAGGGCATAATAAGGCTAGATGAGAAATAGAAGAAGGTAATAGAACAGAACGGTCAATAAAAACCATAATAAATAAACCTTAATCAACAAATATAGTCCATTGAAGTTACATAAAAAACAAGGAAAAACTTATGGGACAACCTAGTATTTTATCTCGAAAAAAAAAAGTATGTATTCCTTCTTTCTTCTAATTTCTTTTTTCCATTATTGTAAAGTAAAGTAAAAAAGTTTTCATTTTTTTTTCTTTCCTCCTCAG
>NW_014569877.1:0-3967 GCF_001313835.1 Polistes canadensis
GGGGGGGGGAGTTCCCTGTTGCCCGATAATGTATTCTTTTCAATATTACCTAAATAACATTTGATGTTCTATAGAATGTCTAAGTATTACGTTCAATGCTTAGAAAAGTCCGTAAAAATTCTTCGGTTTCTTACATTGTCAAAAAACGCTTTGCATTTAAGGGAATGCCGAGGATTTGCTACACACATAACACATCATAACACAGAAAGAAAGATATATACTAGCTTATGGGTAGACACTCCTAATTAACTATTGAAAATTAACTATTAATATATAAAGCAATCATAGAACCTGTCTATAGACAAATGGAATCCAGTTTTGGGATATGGCAATCGAAAGCAACATTGATAAAATTAATGCTATACGATCCATAATTCACAAAACGGTTGTTAGCGCTCCGTAGTATATTCGGAACGAAATATTACGCAAAGACCGAAACATCCCTTCCGTTTCTGGTGAAATTAAAAGACTAATAAAAAAGTATAAAATCATGCTCGATCAACATCCAATCTTGATAACAAAAAACTTTTATTCACTAGACCAATCTAGATTAATAGACTACAAAGAAAAGACTATTCTTACTAAAAGGATCAAAGCCTGGAAAACTCTACGATTTATACTCCGAATCTCATGAAATACTGGGGGTTGTAAGTAACGGCAGTGTCAAAATAAAAACCCAAAAAAAGAACATAAAAATAGTTCAAGTATAAAAAAAAATAATAAGGAATAACGATACAAAATTGTATATAATAAATTCAGAGGAATGTGTTTGTTTCATTACAATACGAGTCAACAAACTAATTATTGACACTATCAACCACGGTTACGAGTTATATAGTGTCTATGTTTTTAAATAAGAGCAATATGGGATATCGTAACCCATTTATTGTTACATCTTGCCTGCCGAACCCCCAAAAATCTCGAATTCCACCTTTTTATTGCTGTAACATGACGTCTAATGACGTCAACGATAGAAAGGTGATACAGGTACGCTCTTCGTTACTCGAACATCTGGGTGCCATATGCGCTCAAGCATATGCCTTACAATTCCTTTTCCCTCTCTGTTCAGTATTAAATACGTGAGAGTGTTCCCTCTCTTTCTTTAATAAGTACACTTTATACAGTCCACATCAAGCATTCAAATAATTGTATCATAGTCGCCAAGACTTAAATAATAAACTATATTTTTGACTAAAGAACTGCCTTTAGTATTACTACAAAATCACCCACACCGTATTAATTTACTGTCGTTGAGATTCCGTACAAGACGAACGTATAATTTCGACTTAAAAAATTTGTAAGTTAGTTTGAAACGGATTCGCGTTAGCATGCATACATTGGACGCGAACACTCTCCCATTGCTTTACTTTAACGTATACTTTTCCCTCTAGATGTACCCTCGTATCCATGGTTAATGTAAGATTTTTACGACACCATTTATACTAATCATTTATTCTTTTATATTCTTATTCTAGTTTCAAGATACCATTGTAACTGTGGATATATTTTTGAAAACTAATACTAATCTTCTTCTTGTTTTATATTTTTATTCTAGGCACAAAATATACCCCATTGTAATTCAGTTAATGAAATAATTTCGGAATTCACGAAGAATAAAGAAATGTTAGAGTGTCACTCTAACATTTCTCTAAAGGGGGAGGTGTTACGTCACATGCCTATCCCTCTCCGGATATATAAACTATCGAAAGGATTAGTTTTTTTCCATAACCGACGCGGACTTCCAAAATTCCTGGATCGAATGTCATCTGGACATCACTCCCGAAAATACACTCAACTCTTTGTTAAATTTTCAAACCAATGGGCCTCATAGGCATTAATGTGGCCATCCAATAAGGAACAAAGTCTGCTTCTCTTAAGAACTGATTCTTTATGCATGGAAATAATTGATCTAGGAAGTAGGAGCTGGTATAGCTCTAGAAGGAAGATCAGGAAGCGAAGCGAGACATTTTTAATTCTTCTATTAAATCCTATATTTCTGTTTTAGTTATTAAATCCGTATTTTGTTTTAGTTAATATGTCCTTATCCTTTAATCGCCGGGTGAAATACGAATAGAACTTATTGTTATCTGTTGTCACCATGTGCCTAATAAACCCGACCCTCGTCTATGCAGCGTCAACAGATGTTTAAGCAGACCTATAACGATAACTCAAAATATACACTTATTGTTAAAATTAATTGGATGAAAAAAAAATTATACCTCGATAAAGAAAAATCTAAAATATAAAGATCAATTAATAAAGACAGCATAAGCGGCCTGGTAACGAATGAAATGTTAAGAATATCATCAAAGCAACTAAAATTTACATTAATTTTATAAGAAAAAAATACGAGTAGCCAATATACGAAGAAGAATATAATCGAAGTAGTTAGAATTTAGATTCATAAGAAAAAGATGTGAGTAAGCAATATAAGAGTAGGAACATAATCAAAGTAATTAAAGTCTAAAATTATAAGAGGAAGATGCGAATAACAAATATAAGAGGAAGAATATAATAGAAATAATTAGATAAACAGATTAGAGATTTTAATAGAAATCATAATTATAAAAAATAGGATAGAACACACACACACACACAAAGCGTGGACAACAGATCATGTAAGACTAATATTGCGCATCATAATTAATTCGAGTTATAGAATAAAAAAAAATGCGAAACTCTCCGAGCAATAAGCGAAAGATAAAATAATCGATGGGCTATGTATACGTTAAGATGGCGATAAGTAAAGGGATATAGGAGTATTGAGTATGTATGCAATAAAAATATACTAAAGCAGTATTCGTGGGACAAAAACTACGTGATGTCTTGCGATGTGATTGTAAGCAATCTTAGGCTGACTAATATCGAGGAGTGAGACCAATGTCATCACATTCAGGGATGCGATTAACCTGTATTAACTCCTAACACCCTAAACCTCCTCGAACACCGGCCTTCTTCCTGTTCAGTCCAACACGACCGAGGGACCAAAATATTGAATATTTTCTTCATCATTGTAATAATCAGGTATTTTCTTCACCTCATTCCCTTTCATTAGTAGTCGCGTAGAACTACAATCACTCTTTATCGATAATTCGGCCATTGATCCTTAACAAATCTGAGCTATTCGACCTTGATTAATTTGCTACCCGTGATCTACCCCAAATTCTGTTTCTTTTTATTTATAAACTCGTAAATATCGAATTAAATCACTTAATGCTTTTTAATTGCCTTCCTTTCTATTGCTATTTAATTCTTGGAAAAGCGAAGCTGCCTGGTCCTGGCTAAACTCGGTGAATCCAAAGTTGCTAAAACAGACTCATTGTCAACCAAAATTCTTAAAACTTTCATCTTTTGGGACAAATAAATATTTCGAGAGAAATATTTTTAAATGTAAATGAAGTTTGTTTTCCAACAAATCTACTAAAAAACATTTGCTCTTGTAAACAGTCGTCATTTATTACTTGCGCAAAATGTCAAAAAATGTAATGTCTTCAATGTTTTTATGATAATTATCATTCTAGCATCCGCACATAATTGAAAATTAATAAATATACAAATAATGTTAAAACTCATGAATGTAATGATGATTACAATGAAAATTAAGAAATGTAAAAAGAATTTGTATAACTTAAGGATAGAAAAACTTGAAAAAAAAATAATTCCCCTGCGAAGAATCGAACGGTAACTACCGGTGCGAGAAGCAGAGACGATACTACTTACGCTAGCGTGTCATTTGACAAATATTTAATTTTTTCCTTACAATTTTTGTGATTGTGAAGCTGAATAAAAATCCATTTCTGTTTTTTTATAGTATAATACAGATGAATTAAAATTATGTCTAGACAAAAAATAAATTCCACGTTTTTAGAATATCTTTTCCTGTATATTTTGAACTTTAATTTTATGTGTAGATATAAAATTCTTCTTTTTCAAATATGTATCCAATTTGATACACAAATAAATATTT
>NW_014569877.1:4330-7327 GCF_001313835.1 Polistes canadensis
TCTCTCTCGTACTTGCATTCACGACCGAGAGACCCCAAGATAACGCACACTAGCTCGCTCGCGTGTAAAGACCAACGAAGAGGCGTGGATTGCCCCCTCTTTTACAATTACATTTCACCTTCATTTTCTCGCTTATTTTTGCAAATACGAAGATACACCTTAGAACACTTTTTATGTATTTTTTAATTCTACACAACTTTTGTTTGAAACTTTTTTCGATTAATTAAAATTTTTATGATTTCAGTGTTGTCGGCTTCTAATTATCGTTTTTTAAAATAATGCACTCTCTCAGTAAAATGATTGATTACTTATGCGGAGAAAATAAGTTTTCTAATGCTTTGAATAAATATTTTTTAAAAGAATTAAAATATTTGTTTCTTACAGAAGCAAGATTATTATTTTTATCTTTTAACAGATTTATGTCTTCCTTATTCCTTGTAACTGTGGTTGAATTCTATTCTCATAATAATTCACATGAAATCTCTACGAAGGAGACATTAGTAAGAAGAAATTTTTATATCGTTAACCATTGGAAAATGAAATTTATATGCATAGATCCGATGCTGAAATGGAGTCTTTTTCTTGGGTGTGCTACAGTCTTTGATTGAAACAAAAAAATGTAGAGCCGCATATTTAGCAAAAACTATTTAAGAAAGTAATTTATGTATGAAATATAAACATAAAAATATAAACAAAGCCCCATAAATTGAATTAAAAAATAATAGAATACATATATTTTACTCGATAAAGTATTTTAACTGAACTTTAAGCTATTCTACTTACTATTGTTTGTTATAATATCAGGATAAAGAGAACGATTGTAATTCATTGGTCTTCTTAAATTTAAATAAGAAAATTGTCATCATATGGTTAAGTTAAATTGATGATCACTATAGAGAAGAAATGAAACGAATTAAAACTAATAAATAATAATACGTACCTCAATGAACCTCAAAAAAGACTTTTATTACTAATATTCACTAATAATCAATGTTTTTGATAATATTTTTGAAAATACTCACAATTTCTTAATATCAATAACCACCGTATGTAATAATTAAAATAAACCAGTGTAAGAATAGGACGAGTGTTTTGTTGATGGACCCAGCAGGCGTGCTTAGCAACGGTTTGAAGAGTGGGGAGGCGTGTTAACAATATTTCGATATTCTCATTTTCTCACAAAGAAAGAATATTCTAAATTCGATATTCTCAAAAAGATTGAGCCGCGTATTTCGAAAATATACGCTAAGAATCTATAATCTTTACAAATGGTACATAAATCGTTATCACGTTGAGTGCCACACGAATTCTGAAAGAAATCCTCATCAGGCTATGCTCGTTATTTTTAGTATTGAATAAATGTACAATAAATGTAAATAACTTCAAAATATAATTTCAAATAACTTCAAAATAAAGACCAACAAATATAAAATAAATAATTAGCAATAATATTAGTTTCGGATGTGACATTTAAATTATTTAAATTTGTACCGGTAATCACAGGCTGAGCCGATAATTCGCAAAGTAGATTAGAAGTTGACGGAATACATAAAATTTCATTCGCAGACAATTCATATCCTAGTGCAATCATTTTTCTTCGCAGTCTACAACGTTCCGCATTAGGTTGCGTTTTGTTTTCTTCTTTTTATGGAGTGGATATTCTTTACATTTCTCTGCATTAGTTTTAGGCATCTCGAAAACTTAAACAGAAATTTAAATGTATACTGATCCTGGTCAAAAATATCAAAATATAGATATCAGTCCACTCTAAATATAAGGGAGTGATATCAAGTTACTTCATGCGTCAACGGGCATGGCGCGGAGGAGCACTAGTTCCTGTTCAATCATTTAAGTCAAGCACCGCTTGAGTACGATTAGAACTTGGATGGGTGACCGCTTGAGAAAAAAAAAAGAGAGGAAAAAGAAAAGAAGAAGACTTTATGCCTTAAATTTGAAATCGCTTTGCCCGCGCATCTTAAATATCGACATCTTCGTGGTGTCGATTTTTCGGTCGCATCTAAATTCACTCTTATCACTTTTTCCAAAACGCGTTAAAAGAAATATAACTTTAAAAAAAAAAGTGCATTTGTATCATAGGGAGTGTAAATTTATATTTTGCTAACGATATAAATTTTATTATGAAATCAACATTATTACGCGCGCACACACACACACACACAAGTAATAGAATTAATAATTATAAATTAAATAATATACAATAAATAGCAAAAAAATTAACATTAAATAGCAAAAATTAATTTTTGTTTAATCAGTTGTTTCTCTCGTCCAAAAATAAAATTCTTAATAAGAAGGTATCACAGGGAATTTGGACATCAAAAAAAGAAGTAGAACTTAATTTTACTAAGTTGGACTTTTCATCCCTTTATTGGGACTTCTTCAGCAACTGGAAATTTATTTTATTATTATTTCTTATATTACGACATACATGAGGCTCATACAATATATAATTTTTTTTACATGTTACCTTAATTTTTACAGTTCAGCGTCTTTTTTCATTGGGTAGACATACATTTTTCTTTTTATTAATATTCAAAACACAAAACATCTAAACTTCGTTAAGTATTCGCTAGTTATATTATTACTGCAATACCTAAAGATGGAATTTAATTAGTATTAAAAACCTTCAATATGATAAATGAAAAAATCCAGTTCACCATTGAAGTAGAAGAAAACGGAACATTACCATTCTTAGATGTAACAGTCATAAGAAATGAAGACGGAACCATATCAACAAATTGGTATGTAAAACCAACAAGCTCAGGGCGATGTATCAATTACAATTCGAACCATCCCTTAAGTCAAAAAATTGGAACTATAAAAGGTTTACTATTTAGAGCTTTAACTTTAAGCAGTAATAAGTTTCATACAGAAAATAGGAAAAAAATAGAGACTCTTTTAAAGAATAATAACTATCCCATGAGTCTCATACGCATGGTATTTAATGAGTTTAAAATTGACAAAGATCGTGTAAAAAAT